>NC_056728.1:375250521-375550521 GCF_019279795.1 Protopterus annectens | reverse complement strand
CAACATGGCTTCCGACCTAGCCACAGCACAGCTACAGCCCTATTATCTTTTACAGACACCACGAACAAGGCAAGAGATGCAGGATGCTATACAATCTCAGTATTCCTTGATCTCTCCAAAGCCTTTGACACAGTGTCTCACTCCTTACTTTTGAACACACTGGCTAACTTAGGCTTCCCACATAACACAGTAAAATGGTTTCACAGCTACCTCAAGGATCGTAAACAAGCAGTGAAATGGTCCAACAAACTCTCATCCTTTCTCCCCAACCCTACTGGAGTCCTCCAAGGCACCATCCTAGGACCCCTACTCTTCAAACTTTTCGCAAACAACTTTCACACTGCCTCTCACCCTGCGACCCTCATTCAATACGCTGATGATTCCATCATACTCTGCAGTGCTCAATCACTACCAGAACTTAATCTCAAAAACTCAACAGTCCTCTACAGCAGTCGAATCCTGGCTAAGAAATGCCCAACTCTTTCTCAATCCAAAGAAGACAACACTAGTACTCTTTCATCCCAAAAACACCTCCCCTATCACTGATCACTTCAACATCCTTGCATCTGACAACACTGCCATAAAAACAGTGCAGGAAACCAAACTTCTAGGTGTTATCATTGACAATAAAGCTTTCATTTGACCGCCATATACAGCAAAATATAAAGAAAACTTATCAAAAACTGGGACTCTTATATAGAAGCAAACATTTCTTTACTGCAGCAACCAAAACTACCCTTGCCAAAACATTTTTACTTCCCTCACTTCTTTATGATGGCCCTATCTTAGCTAACTTAAGAAATTCTACCCTAAGCAAGTTGGAACAGTGCTACAACAAAATTGCAAAGTTTGCCACAAACTCTAAATATCACACACACCACTGTAAACCATTCCTAGAATTAAAGTGGCTTGAACTACCCAACCAACTTGCCTTTATTCAGCTATCCACCTTGCACAACCTTATTTTCAAGCCTACTGCTTGCCCTGCACTAGCCAATCTAGTCGCACCTTACACACCAAATCGATCCCTACGATCAGAAGACAAAAATCTCTTAGCTATCTCAAAACCCACAAGAAAACCTGGTCACTCTCTGTATTCATACTCTGTCTCTATACATTGGAATTCACTGCCTTTAGCTACCAGGTCTATGCCTGGCCTAACTCATTTCAAAGCCTCTTTAAAAAATCATCCCAAAAATACATGACTCTACTCCTGCATAAAGCCTGCCTAATGCTCAGGTCTTCCTCTTCTGTCACATTTCAATCCCTCACAGACTGCAAGATCCTAAAGCTCTTCTAACTCCTTCTCTGCTTCTCTACCATATCCATAAGCTACTGCTCAGGCTTTATTGCTTCTATTTTTCTTAACTCTCACTCTCGCTATATGTCTGCATCACTAACTTTCTGGCTGCTATTTTCCTAACTGAAACTAACATTCTATTTTGCATATACTATAACAGTCAATGTCACACACTGCACTACCTACATACTTTTTTTTTTTTTTTTTGGACACTATCTACATCATGTATGATGAGAGTGACTATTATCATCTGCAATGTTTTAACTGTATAGAATTGCCTACATGTGTAGTAATATATTACAACATCTTGTAGCAGTTTGTTTTTCAACTTATTTGTTCTATAGTATTTCTAATGTAATCTGTATTGTATTGGATTATACTGTATTTGCACTGTACTGTATGTGGAGCTTTTCTTCCTGGGCCTCTGGTGAAAACGTGTTCTGTAGACCCAGTCAGACCACCCCGGTAAACAAATGTCAAATAAATAAATTATAAATATCAAGCTAGGAGAATTTTCCTAGCCCATCATCTATCAATTCACCCCATTCCCTGAATAAGTACAGTGCATAAATACACAATGATATATTAATATTTACAGGGAATGTGATCAGCAGTTGTAATTTGGGGGTGTCCAACACCAGGATGACAAATGACAAGTTATAAGCATCCACTGTGGAGGATTTTCTCACAGATCAGCTGATATGATGAGTACATAGTTTGTATCTAGTATTACAGCACTCCAAAGAAGGACGATTGCTGGGAAGAATCTTAAAAAGTACCATAAAACATCCTAAGAGACCACAGCCAGAGAATAAATAAAAGCTAAGAAGACTGAATCTTGCAACAGAAAATAGTAAAGGAAACTTATTTCCTGGAGCTCCATCCATATAGTAGTTTGCTGAAGGTAAAACTACTGACAAAGTGAAATGAACACGAACGCTCACAATTAAGAGAGAGTAGAAACACCTGAATCTCTAGAGGAGCAGCCTTTGACAGCTGCATTTTCCAGCAGGGGATTAACTACCTGATGACAAAACATAATAAAGTTAGCACTGTTTAGAAATTTGCTTGTTTATATCATGTCTCTCCCATCAAGCAAAGGAGGCAAACTCTTCTTTCAGCTTCCAAAAGACATGTACTCTCTTCAGGCAGAACATCAGCAAGCAGTACACATCTAAGGTATAAAGGGATCTTCTTTCCCTGTATTCTGATCAGAAGGCTATGAATGGATTGATTTAAGAGGAATTATGACACCATCTTTATTCAGAAAATTAGACCACTCCTGACAAAGATCCCATCTTTGTGAAAAAAAAAATGCAGAGGTAACTGATATAGAATTTACATACTTTCCTCCAAGTTCCAATGACTGAGCTAGATTGGATAGAAATTATATTTCACAACATGTTTTAATTTAAATATTTGATGTCTACCCAATAGCTACAGCAGGTTATGCACTAATAAAAATAAAATAAAGATGTTAAAAAAAACAAGAAATTGGTGCTTTCCTACTTAGTTAAAACGTGAGTTTAAGAAATAGTTATTGGGTATGATTCAAGAGTTATTAGGGAAGATAGAAATTACTTCAGAAGTAATAACTAGGGTGTGATAAAATGAAAACAAGTTAAAAATGGTAGAATAACACAGACAGAGATATGGGAAAGAAAGAAACATTATTTAGAGGAGATGACAATGGGTAAAATATTGCAGAAGAAGAGTCTGACAAATAAAGAAAAGGAACAACAGAAAACAGTTGAGTATTTGGACAATATGTATGAGTTTAGAAATGATGCTGTTAAACAACTGTTTTTAATAAAACTCCGGAGCAGTAAAGCTTTTTTATCACAATGACTTAAGCAACAAAAGCAGAAAATGTTGTCAAACTTGGGAAACATACAACAACAAAAATAATAGAGGTATTAGAGATATTTTGGAAATTTTATGAAAATTTGTATAAAGTAGAGGAAAGTGGAAACTAAAAAAGCAAAAGTAGAAATATTTATGGAATTATGTCAAGATTACAGGAAGATTAGGCTCAACAATTAATAGCTAATAATCACTCAAGAGGGAAGTCTCCAGGAACATATGGTATTTCTGATAAAGTTTGGAAGTTGGGAGGGAAGAAAGTGATAAAGATGTGGAAAGCTTTGTTTAGCAATATTTTTTTTTTGGGGGGGGGGCACATCTAAGAAGAAAACTGTGGTGGCTGCATTGCCCAAAGTAGGTAAAGACCCTTCAGACAAAGATTCATATGGAGCCATTTCCATTTTAAACCATATTTAAAGTGTTTACATCTATAGCTAAGATAATGGCAAATGAGTTACCAAAAGTGATAGACAAAGAACAATGTGGTTTTATGGAGAGGAGGCAAGCATTTGACAACATTAACAGAACAATGATGTTCCAGAGGGAAGCTGAATGGAAGAAAACACTGTTATTGTTGGTGGGTTTTGATGTAGAGAAAGGATTTGATAGAGTCAGCTAGGATTTCATGAGTACAGCAATGGTAGCTGTTGCATTTTCTAGTAGAATAATACAGTTAATTAGGAGAATATAAGAATGGTCGGAATCAAGAATTAAGTTGGGAGGGGTCCTCTTCAAGAAGCTGTGTTTGAACACAAGAACAAGGCAGGGGTGTCCTCTTTCCCCTCTGTTATTTTCTTCATATTTAAACCCACTAGCAAAGAAAATAAAGGACCCACAAATACAAGGATATAAATGTCATGATAATCAAGAAAAGTTAGCTTTAATTACAGATGGCATTATTTTGCACTTTAAAAATCCAGAAAAGGGCATTTTGGTGTTGTGGAACATTTTTAGACACTCTCAAGTCTTTTCAGGATATAATATTAATGACAATAAAACAAATCCTGTGGCAGCAAACTATGTAACCACACATGAATTGCTGCAGCAGTGCCCAAATTTAGAAGTACATTATAAGATACAGAATGGATTAAAAGGGATTCTGTTATGGCAGCAAAGGATATGTACGGAGAGACTAAACAAAAGATAATACAAAATCTGAGTAACTGGAAGTTCTTATTTAAGAATATGGATAGAAAGTTACAAGCAGTGAAAATATTTTTAGTCCCTTTTGTTTTACGTACAGGTTAGGCATATTTTTGGATGCAGGTGCTTAAGGATAATAATAACAACCATACATAATATTATTATAGAATTCAAAATATTATTATAGAATATTATATTCATAAAGTATCAGAAAGTACTGTAAGAATTAAGCCAACATGGGAATGGAGAAAATACATTTTGCCAATATGTATGAGTACAAGTAGAGGTACAGAAAGTAGGAGAGAAGGGGGTTGTATTTTACTGTTCAAAATACGGAAACATTCTTACAATGGGGCAGGCTAGGCCCAGGGGGAGGATGCCACCCCTGTTGTAGAAGGAAGTAGCAGTCCACAAAAAACACAAAAACTGACAGGCCAAAAAAGAGCCAAAAAGACGATAGAGTAGATTATTGAAGATAAGAAAGAAATTATGTATTGTTACTATTATGCAAAAAGCCCAGAATTTCCAGATACAAAATATACAAAAAGATTAAGAGACACATTACAGGAAAGAAAAATACTTCCACAAGAGAAACTGTTGAAAGCTTCAAATAAAATGTTGTGCTCATTAATACAACAGACTTATGAAAAACATTATATAGTTCAAGAAACATTGATCTGTTTGGAAAAACAGAAGCATCTGAGGAAGTGAGAAAATATAAACAACAAAACCTAGAGATTTTTGAAAAGTATAAAAAAGAAATTTGGACATGGGAAAGAAAGAGAGATTTGATAAGGTGCAATATCTATGCAAAGCTGAAGGCCAAATTAATCAATACAAAAAAAGGCAGCCTCAAAGGTATTCGAAAAGAAATATAGGCAAAGGCATCCAGATATGGAAAATTTCACAATTAAAAAAATAATATCAAAAAGAGGGAATGTAGAAAAGAAGATTAGTAAGGTAGAAGTTAAAAAAATAGAAGTTGAAGTTATGGAATGCCTGTGAAGTGATGGATTTGGTGTAGAAGGTCTAACACAGGTTACATTACAGCATGATGGAACAGGTCCCCAAAGTAAGAAGAAACAGGAAGACCAGAAGACATATGAAGAAGAAATATGGACATGGAAAAGAGAAAGAGATTTAATATGGTGTAATATTTATGCAAAGCAGAAAGCAAAACTAATCAATACAAAAAGAGCGGCACTAAAGATATTCAAAGAGAAATACAGGTAAAGTAATCCGGACATGGAAAACTTTACAATTCAAAAAATAAGAACACAAAGAGGAAAAGTAGAAAAGATCAATAATGGATATGTTAAAGGAATAGAAAGTGAGGTTATGGAGTACTGGAGAAGTGAAGGATTCAGTATAGAAAATCTAACTCAGAAAACACCACAGCAGGATAGAACAATGAACATCCAAACTAAGGAGAAATCAGTGGAACACTGCACAGCAATAGGTCAGTTGTCATATGAAGATATTTTGGAGCCTTTCACAGGAAAACAGTATAAATGTTCACTTGAAGCTGGACAGCAAGGGAAGGAACAGGAAACTGTGGCAACTCTGACACAGTAAATGCTGAGGAGTGATAGGCCAGTTGATTTCCCATATGACAGAGCAACAGATGACACAGGATGAAATTCAAGAGAATGTGCCACAGGAAGATGCTATAGAACTTTCTGTAGAATGCCTTCAGAAATGGAGAACAAAAAATGTGCACTCAGTCTAGAAGAAAATGAGCTAAGAGAAGAGTTGCTTGATTTAACAGAGACAGAGAGAGACATGAGATCAATGACAGAAATAGACTGCAGAAGGCCAAGAAGTATGATAAAACAAATGAACAATGTAATTAGGGCTGTCCATAAGGATCCATGCGATATAACAGAAGTAAACAAGATATATTACTGTGCAGCTAAATTAATAACAGATAACATTCTACCAGAAGAATACAGAGTAGTAAGGGAAAGGAAGGGGAGAAATCGAACACCGTCATGGAAGTATCGAATAGAGAAAACTATAAAGCAATTAAGACAAGAAGTGTCACTGTTAGAAGAGTATAGAGGAGAGAATAGATCAACAAAAATGCTCAGAAAGATAGATGTGATAAAAGCAATGTCCAGTATTATAATGGATCAGGATTTTGGCACGGACTGACTACAAAAAAGCATTTGACGGTATCCCACATTCATGGATGAAAGAGTGCTTAAAAATGTGTAAGATACATTCCACACTGATCGATTACATTACAGTGACCATGAAACAGTGGACAATCACTTTGCAATTAAGCCATAATAAAAGACAAATTATTATTCCAGGGATAAAAATTCAAAGGGAGATATTCCAGGGTGACTCCCTGTCACCACTGCTATTCTGTCTTACCTTTAAACCATTAAGTTGTCTTCTTCTTCTCCTTCTTCTTCTTCTTTCGGCTTTTCCCGGTTAGAGGTTGTCACAGCGGATCACTTGTCCGCTCATGATTGGCAGTAGAGTTTTATGGTGTCGAGTTGCCAGCCCGGCGCCCAACCTTCCACGGAAGGCATACACATGCACGCACTCACACCTAGGGCCAATTTAGAGTATCCAATCCATCTTAACAGATTAGGCCATGGCTATAACTTGCCTCCTAGAAAACAACAAAGTGTAAAGAATTCACTTCTCCTTGTCAATGATTTAAAACTGTACAGCTCATCACATGAGAAAATGAAAGCAGAACTGCAAGTAGTCAAAACATTTTCAGCTGATATAATTTATTTAACATTTGTTTACCGGGAAAGTCCAACTTGGAACAAAGCCATTTTTCAGCAGAGGCCCGGGGAGAAACGATCCAGACGCATGTCTTTACAATGTATATATATATATATATATATATATATATATATATATATATATATATGTATATGTGTATGTATATATATGTGTATATATATATATATATATATAAGAATATAATTTGGTCTGGTTAAATGTGCAAAAGCAAAAGCAAATCAGTTTGGGACACGAATGTGATATAAAAGAACTTGAGCAAGACAGAGTGTATAAATATTTGGGAACTGATGAAGGATCATAGTAAAACATGACAAAATGTGAATAAAACTTAGTAAGGAATATTTTAGAAGACTTTTAATTCTGAAAACAGAGTTGACATCTAAAAAGAAAATTCAAGCTATAAACCAATTTGTTACTTCTGTCCTAACTTACAGTTTTGGAGTGATTGACTGGCCCCAAAAGATGTTGGATAGATTAGATAGGAAAACAAGAAGGATGCTTCATGCTCAAATGATTTATAAAAATCAGTGCATACCAAGATTATATATTCCCCGTTCCGAAGGAGGCATGGGCCTCTTTGAAAGTGATTACATGTACAGATCTGCAATCATGAGACTGCACACATATCTGCTGACCTCACAAGACCCAAACGTAGTGAAAGTTTTGAAATATGGGGAAAATAAATTTAAGATGACTTCCCTGTTTAGTCTATCAGAAGCACATCGGTGTCAAGCGGGAATGGAAATCAAACCAGAAGCAGATAAAAATCGGGCAGCAACTGAATGTGCCAAAAAAACAAAGAAAGAATATAAGGTGAAGGATCAGATGAGAAGGCAAGAAATGTGAAAAATGTATAAATATAGTTGTAAGTATAGAAAACTCCTAGAAGAACCTCATGTTGACCAGA
This sequence comes from Protopterus annectens, assembly GCF_019279795.1. Taxonomy (NCBI): domain Eukaryota; kingdom Metazoa; phylum Chordata; order Ceratodontiformes; family Protopteridae; genus Protopterus; species Protopterus annectens. The sequence continues at coordinate 375,542,542 of NC_056728.1, read as the reverse complement.
ACTGAACACAAGAATGGTTAAGGATAGGTGAATTCAAACCAAAAGATGAAAGGTTAATACTCGTGGCCCAAGACAGTGGGCTACATAAACGTTGGTTTACAAAGTCCAGTGTGAGAGAAACAGATAAATGTAGGTTTTATAAAACAGAATTGGAAACAGTTGCACAACTTGTTTCTGGCTGTGACATACTAATGGCAGAATGACTGTACAATGAAAGGCGTAATAATGTGGCAAGATTGTTGCACTGGGAATTGTGCAAACATTATGGAACCGAAGTGGCTGAAAAACACTAGAAACATAAGCCACAAAGCATTACAGAAAATGATGAAGTCTACATCACATGGGATCACCCATTACCAACAGTCCAAAAGACAGATGCAAAAAAGTCAGATATAGTGGTCCATAAAAAGAAGCCAAAAGCAGCATCAATCACTGAAATCGCTACATCCAGTGACTACAGTGTCTTGCATACAGAGAGACACAAAGTCATAAAATATCAGGGTTTGCAGGCAGAAACGAGAGCAATGTGGAAGAAAGAAACCCAGACAGTTCCAATAGTAGTAGGAGCAAGCAACGGGTCTTATAAAAAAAAAATCTGCAATCATACTTAAGACAAGTCACCAACACATGTAACTCCGTACGAGTTGTAGAAGTCATTACTGGGCAAATTGCAGGTGCTGCGAAGAGCACTTCTGGCTGACGTCAAAGATTGAAACAATACTAATTTCATGAACTTTAATCGTACTTTGACTTAGGAATGGGGTCCATTCCCGTCATGGTAGAGAAATTAAAAAAAAAAACAAAAAACATTATATTCATAAAGTGTCAGAAAGTGCTCTAAGAATTAAGTCAACATGGGAATGGAGAAAATACATTTTGCTAATAGGGATGAGTACAAATAGAGGTACAGAAAATAGGAGAGAAGGGGGTTAGATTTTACTGGAGAAAACTGGAAAAAGAACCAAGATATGCAGTGCAAACAAGTAGAGTGGAAATGTTTATTACAGTGGGATGAGGCCAAGCAGAAGTTTGGAATTTAAGTAAGAGAATGCTTGAGCATCAGAAGCAAAAAGAAAAAAAAGATGAAATGCTTAATGCTGAATGCTGTTTCCCACAGCCAGTGTGGTTTTTAAGTGTGGGCCAGCACTGTTTCACTTGTTTTTAGAGATTTCCCCCTTCTTTGAATTGGCATATACACGTTTGGGAGGTGTGGAGGTGCCTCCTCCCCCCCCCCACACACACACACATTGGGGATGCATAGGGGCCTACCCCTGCAAAAAAACATTCAAAGTTGATTTTTTGCCTCTCTGTTTTGGGCATCTTGTTCCAACTTTTCAAATCGTCACTGTTCATGGAGTGGGTGTTTCATGTTAGAAACAAAAGGTCGGTGCCACACTGGACAAGAAGGAACTACCAAACAAAACTTTGTCCATATTTGTTTGCAACTTTTTGCAGACTACGAAAAACACACTTTTTAAAGAAAAAGACCAGGCCATTTGTTAAGTCTCTGCCCACACGACAATCACTTTTGTTCAGGTTATTTATTAATACACCACACAGCACATGGATATACAATGATAGGGCAACTTTTTTTTTTTTTTGGCAGCCAAGGCTTGTTTTTTTGTAAACAATGAAATGTTACTAATAACAGGAATTTAGGCAGTCTGGAAATATTTTTATTATTACTTTTTAGTTGCTATAAAGTGGAATATATGGTTTACATCTGCAACATACTTTTTTTGCATTTAACAAGGTCATGCCAGGTGTTATGCAGAGTTTAGCAGTTGTTTCTGTACAACAGGATACTGTACTGTTAGCAAACACAGGGCATAATGATCTTTTTTGCATAAATGGAGTTATTTGTTTACTAGTAATTTTCTCTGAGCAAGCGGCACAGTTTTAAACATATACAGTTAACAGGATCTTATTGCTAACAGTAAAACAGTCAGTCACAATTAGTTTGCTGGGACTTTTAAGAAATGAAAGCCAGAAGATCAACAGAACCTTTTAAACAAAAGGAATAATAAAGATGAGGTGCTATACTTTTTAAACAGACCAATGTCTCTCTTTTGTCCTTGGAAATGCAAGTTCAGTTTTTAAGTATGTCTTAGGAGCAGAAATGCAGACATTTTTTTTTAATGCTGGCAAACAACTTTAGTTTTTTTTTTTTTTTTTTGCTGGTCACATGAATACTGGCCTTATTTTACTTAGTACTACTTTGGAAACAACTAACAGAATGGCAGAATTGATTGTTTTAGCAGTAGTTATCGTCTCACACCTGAGTGGGTCAAATCTGGAACTATCCTCACAAATTTTACATAACAGTGAATTTTTCAGAGATGGACTACATTTTTTGTTAGTAAAATGTCACAGGGAATATAATGTGTCTTGTAAGTTTGTTTGAAGCTGCTGTTTATCTGCAGTTATACTTAGAAAATAACTGCTAAACATAGGTCTGATGGAACAGTCAAGTTACAATGCCTGGGGATTGTTAAATATTTTAATTTAAACTTTCAACAGTGATAAAACAGTGTACATGGACGTATTACTTACTTATCCAGTCCATGCCTTATTGCTTTTTTGTGTTTTTATGTTTTTGAGGAGGCTGCTTTATTTTTTGTAGAGTTTTTTTTTCTACTGAAAATATGCTACTTTATTAACAAAGCATACATGCAAGTGTTGAAAATACTAAAATTTATGATGACAAACTTTGCACAGACAAACATACCTACCATGAGATTCATTAATGCCTGCACAAAGTGTGTACACCATAACACAAGCATAACTCACTTGTTCCTCCTAATTTTAGTTTTCCTACTGATTTTCTTGTGGTCTTAAATACTGAGGGGAATTCATAAAGGTTACTACAGAGTGTAGACTACATATACACAGTGTAATATACATATACACAGTGTAATCCTTCTAAGTGACTAGAAAGCACAAAAAATGTTGTAGGAATGTTTCTGAATACAGATTGTATATACTTCCTGTACAATTCCAGTACACTTAGAGTAAGTGTTAATTAATCTGACCTCCCTTTAATTTTAACATACAGTTCAACAGGAACATTTTGTGGCAGAAGGCAGAAGAGATAAGATGGACGGAAGAAGACAACACTGATCTAGTATCATGGTACATATGTAATGTTCGTATCCAATGTTATCATTTTCAACTGTCTTGACTGTTGTGACAGAGTCCCCAGCTATTAAAAAACCCTGGGGCTTGGGGGGGCTCTTGGAAAGATATTCCAGAATGGTGGAGACAAAAGAAGCCCAGTACCTAGACTGCAAGTCCAGCTTGTAGTGGGAAATAAACTTGTGTACTGTGGATCAAGTAGCTGCAGCACAGTTATTAATAGGAACTGTAGAAAAGGGTGTGGAAGTTGCAACAGCTCTCATATAATGCACTTTAGGCTTGTCAGGTAAAGACAATTCTTTAGGTTTGTAAACAAAAGTGACGCATTCGGACAACCACCTGTGTAGTGTGACCTCAGCAACACTATCTCCCAATTTAACCTCGGAAAAGAAAAGAAAAAGCGGTTTTCCTAAAATATTTGGTATAGTGCAAATAGAAATGTAACTGACAATGAAAATCCAGTAAATGTAATATATGTTCTCCTTTGTTTCAGAAATTAGGAAATAAGACTGGCAAGTAACAGTCTGATTCAGTTCAGAGCCCAAAGCAAACCTGGGAATGAAGTTAGGGTTGGTATGGAGAGAGAATATCTTTGTGCAACAGCAAATATGAAGGCTTACATAACAAAGCCTGAAGTTCTGACATCCTCCTTATTGAGGTAACTGCAAACAGAAAAAAAAATTCAGTTCCATCCTAACTGCAGGTTCAAAAGGAGGCTTAGTTAGAGCCTGGATTACTATGTTAGTATCCCAAGGCAGAATGAGGTCCCCTAAGAGAGATGGAAGGAGAAATATACCCTGCAAAAATGCTTTAGATCACTTCAACAAAGGAACTGAAGCGTGGTCCTCTCCTACATGAAAATTAGAAATAGCTGCCAGCTCGACCCTGATGATAGGATAGCTAGCACCTGCAAGAAACAAGCTTGCCAAAAAATGCAAAACTGATAGTAATGGAGAAGAAATGGGATCCAAGCCCTTGGAGGAAGCCCAAATGGAAAATCTCTTTCACTTACTTCTACACACTTTTCTTGTAGGAAGCATTTGGGATGATGACAATATGTGGAGCACTGAGGAAGAAAGCCTGGACTTCCTGGCCATCACTGGAAGAGAAGAAATCAAGCAATTAGCTTCAGGGCTCTAATGTCCAAACAAGGCTTGCCAGATGGATGACAGATCAAGTCTATCAGAGGTTCCAGCACCCAGGCAGGATGCAACCAAGTGAACCAATAGAAAAAGGAACCATACCTGTCAAGGCCAACTGGGGGCGATGACAATCAGCTTCTCTTTGCACCACACTGCTTTTTGAAGGAACTTGGTTATTAGAGGAGAGGGAGGATAAGCATACAAGAGACCCCGGGGGGGGGGCAATATGGAGCACAGCTTCCCTTGGTGACTCTCCTTTTGGGGAATCAAGCAAAGCAGTTGCTGCATTTGCTGTTAGCTGCAGTAGCAAATAGATCACTGCAAGGTAGCCCCAGTAGCTGAAGATCTTGGCTGCCACTGATGATGGACTGAGAGACCACTCATGATGCAGAATACTCATCTTAACTTGTCCACTAATATACTGTATTCCCCCCTAGATATGCTTTGCAACCAGAAAGCACTATGAAGACATCACCCACTGTCAAACCCTCATGGCTTCTCAACATAAGGGTTACAAACGGGTTCCCCCTTGTTTGCTGATGTACCAGGCCACCAATTTATCATCTACCATTCTGTATCACAATCATACCACTGAGGAGGGAATCCTGGGAGAACTGCAGCACTAGAAGAACTGGACCTCATCTCCTGTACTTTGATGTGAAGATTGGCCTTTGTCAAAGTCCACAAGCTTTGGACCGTCTTCCTTTTGAAATGCACCCCACCCCCACCCCAGAAGGGAAGCATCTGTGTTAACAGTGGCCACTGGGGGCAGAAGAGAAAAGGCACAGCCTACAGAGACTAGATGGAAGCTTAACCACTGCTGAAAATGGTGCCTGAAAATTCTTGTCAGAATGACTGGGAAGTGCATGGGTTGGCAACAATATCAACCACTGAATTCAGAGGGTCCATTGTAAAAACAAACTCATGTAAAACCTGGAGTGAGGAACGAGAGTTATGGAGGTTACCAATGTCAAAGAATGTTTCTCGCCTCAGGCTTTGGATGAGACAGAACCTTGAAGGTTTGTTGACATAGAATAATGATTCTGGATTCTGGGAGTTGGGTATCTGCAATGTGGCATCCAGGTGACTGTGTATGAATTCCATCATTTGAAGAGGAGTCACTTTGGACTCTTCCATTCTGACCATGATCCCTAGGTGAAGGTGTAACTGATATAAGGAGCCCCTGGCTCAAATTATGAGATCCCTTGTGGTAGCAGTTGTAAGCCTATCGTCTAGATACAGGAACACCAGGAACCCTTGCAGTCTAAGATGTGCTGCAACCACTGCCATGCATTAGGTGACCATCAAAGGGGCTGTGGTGAGACAGAAGGGCAGTGCTTGAACTGAAAATGGCTTGCTCCCAGCTGAAAACAAAGGGACCTTATGGAATACCTGGCTATCTTTATGCGATAGTTGGCATCCAGAAGGATGACCAAGCACATCTAGATGCCCATTCCTCAGAAGAGGTAAAAGGGGTTGAGATTCCTGCTTTTCTGGTGGGACTTCAAAGATGACTTGTGTTTCTAGCAGCTGTGTGGTTTCTTGAGATGGTGCCTTCCTCTAAGGTGGTGGAACTTCAGGAAGTTTTCTTTTTAACTTTTGGTGTTGGCAAACAAGGGGAATGATATAACTTCTGGATACTACTCTCTGCACTCAAGAATCTTGAATGGTGGGTAACCAGGCTTGAGGGTGCAGAGACAGGCATCCCTCAACTGTTTTCAGAGTGTAGCAGTTGGGCAAGCCTTCAGGAGTGCTGGAAGGGTGTGGCAGCCAAAGGGCCTGAAAAAACTCTGCAAACAACTCATGCCTCAAGGGCAACATCCATTGTTACTGATCCCTCCTCTGCCCCTTGAAGGGAGGTCTATCTCCAGAAGTATCATTATGTGTAAAACCCAGAGATTTATGGAACCATAGCCTCTTACCACATTTCTGGTTCCAGGAAAGTATCATTTGAGGGGTGAAGAAGCCACCCCTCAAAGGCTGACAGGCCTCGATGCTTTGCCAGACATGGCCTCCACCTGTCACCCCTGGGGTTCGGGGTCTTGGCCAAGGCTCTTGCTTCCCATATTGTGCCTTTTTTAGGTTATGTCCCAAAGACAAATCTTCCAACATAAAAGATCTGTCAAAAAGCAAACGGAAGGTCATGCTGCTTAACACTAGGAGCCTTCACCTTTAAATGCACTCACTGGAGGTTCTCCTCACACTGGAAGATGCTGTCTGAGCGGTCATGGAACCTTGGTTCGGGGCTGGGAAGAGCACCCTCGCCTTACCAGGCTATACCTCATTCCACACTTTCCAGCCCCAAAACGAGGTCAGAAAGATTAAGGGTGGTAGACTCTCTATCTTCGTTAAGGACAGGCACAACTCCAGACTGGTTTGCCAGCATGACACACTGGAATTACTCCAGGTGCAAATGACAGTTGGCAAGACATCCATCCAAGTTATAGCCAGCTACAGATCCCCCTCCATGACTCGGGACACCCACTCCTCCTACATAGACCTACTTGACTCCGTCAAGGTACTCCCTAACACCCTGATCCTTGGTGACTTCAACTACCTCACCATAGATTGGGTGAACTATTTCTGCACTAATGCACTCACCCAGTGATTCCTTGATTTCATCAATTCTAATGCACTAGATCAGCTCATCTCATCCCCCACAAGGGGAGATAACATTCTGGACTTTGTTCTCACTAACATGGGTGACCGCTGCACCACTCCCACAGTATGTTCTTCCCTAGTGAGATCAGATCATCGCTCTGTCTCATTCGAAGTTTCTATCCCACCCAACCCCTCCCCAGTCGTAACCGGGCTAAAAGATTTCTCAAAAGCTGACTACAACCTCCTAAGGGATGGTATAAGTAGCTTCACACCACCGTCCCCCTCAGAGGATGCAGACAACTATGCTGAACAGTACGCCAATGCAGTATAAAAGCACCTGTAGAGATGCATGGACTCAGCCATGCCCAACAGAACTAAAACCTGCTCCTCAAGGAAACACAAACCAGTCTGGTGGACATCCTCTATCAACAAGCTTTACAACAAAAGGAAGAAACTGTTGTCCAAGGGTAAAAAGAAACAAATTCCAAATTGGAAAAACTCCCTCCTCAGCCTCAATAAGTAAATTAGATCACTAGTGAAAACCTCCAAAGCCAATTATGAGTTGAAACTAACCTCCAAAACAAAGGGGAAACCACAAGTCGTTCTTCAGTTATGTCAGGAACCTCCATGGCAAAGCCCAGATTTGTTCCGAATTAGTACTTAATTGTACCACTTACACTGATCCTGTTGACTTAGCCAACCTGCTAGCTGACAGGTTCAGCGCAAACTTCACTCCCTATCCCCCCCCAAAGGCCCATTCGACATCCCCAATACCTGTCCCACACCTCACATCTATGTAGATCAAGTGTTAAAGGCCCTATCCAAGGCAAAGAACACAGCTTCCATGGGACCTGATAGTATCCCAGGCTGTATTTTGCACCATCTTCAGCAAGAATTAGCTTCGCCATTGAGCGCCCTATTTAACCACAGCCTAATTACAGTCTTCATTCCAGCAGAGTGGAGAACTGCCACTGTCATCCCCTTGCACAAAGGTGGTGAGACTACTGACCCAGGAAAGTATTGTCCCATTAGCTTGACAAGTCTGATCTGTAAAGCCATGGAGCGTATTATTATGGACCTCATAAACAAGGACATAGGCAATCTCAAGGCACTTGACCCCACCCAATTCAGACTTGTCAGGGGCAGATTTGAACCTGGTTGACTTCTTTGAGACTGTTACCAAGGCCCTGGATGAGAAAAGTTAAGTACATATAGCTTACTTTGTCTTCGCCAAGGCCTTTGACACAATCCCCCAGTCGGGCATCATTGAAAAGCTAACACAACTTGGCATACATCCCTATCACATCAGGTTTGTGACCAACTGGCTCACAGATAGGACCCACAAGGTCAAAATAGGCACCACCATCTCCGACAGCAGACCTGTCACTAGTGGTGTTCCCCAGGGATCTGTCCTAGGACCCCTACTGTTTGACACTTTCTTCTCAGAGGGTCAGGCAAAGAAAAAGGGCCTGTGTCTGACCAAGTTTGCGGATGACTGTAAGTTGGGTGCAGTCATTGACTCCCCAAATGATGTTAACTTACTGCAAGAGGGTCTCACAGCTACAAATAACTGGTGTCAAAGTCATGGCCTTAAGTAAAATGCAAAAAAATGTATTATCATACCATTCGGCAAAAACACGGCCCATTCTGATTACCCCATCAATGGCAACCCCCTAAGCATACAACCTGTGGTGAGAGACCTGGGTACTCAGGTTGACAACAATTTCACATTCGACCATCATGTATGTGGCAGCAGTGGTCAGAAAAGCCTTTTACTTGGTTCATCTCATAAGTAAAGGGAATGCATCCAGAAAAAAGGAGGTTATTACCTCTCTGTACTCATCCCTCATCAGGCCTATAATTAAGTATAATGCCCCGTTTGGTATGTACCTCTTTAAACACCTGCACCAACTGGAAAGACCACAGAAATACCTCACAAAGAGAATCCATGGCCTCCGACATATGTCTTATGCAGTCAGGCTCAAATCACTATCACTCTACTCGGTATCATACAGATTGCTCAGAAGTGATCTGTGTCTCGCCAACAAGGCAATATCGGACCCTGCCCTACTAGAGATGCTCCATATCCGTAAGTCTAACTCCTTGCGCATTACCCACGCGAAAGGCCTACATCTAATATGGGACATCAACAAAACCTGCTGGAGAGACAGGTTTGTCTATCAGAGGCTGCCCTGTCTCTGGTATAGACTTCCCATACATGTCAAACAGAGTACATCGCTGATCCTCTTCAAGCCCAACCTTGATGAGTGGATGGGAAACCACAAATTTCTCCCAAGGGTTCCACCTTTGTCCCTCACTGACAGGGACAACAGGTGCTGACTGCGGGTTTTTTTTTTTTTTTTTGGGGGGGGGGTAAACTCTTGGCTAGGCTTGTAAGGGCTTCAGGGTCATTAGCCTAGTAACTTTTTATGATCCTGTGAATACCAACATCAGGCAGGGTTTGCAATGTGTTCACTTCTAGTAAGGGTGTCCTTCACTTTGGACCTAAAGAGGGTAGACCAGTCAAAAGGGATATTCAAAAAGGACATCTTGATGTTCTACATAAAACTGCAGATGTATCCAGGTGTGTTGATGCAGAAAAATCCCAGTGCCTGACACTCCAGAAATGTCATTCTCCACACTGGATAAGAGGTGTATGGATATACTGGTTACAGACTAAAGGGTATCAGTGAATCCATGGTCTTGCGGTATTTTGCGGTCAGACCTATTGAGAGTGACTTGGAGAGTTCCTTGGTTAAGTCCATCTGCAATCTTATCAGGTGAGCTAGGTAGTTCAGTGCACGTAACCCAAAAATTGCTGAAATATACATCCGCTTTCCAAACCTGTCCAAAACCTAAGACCCCTTGCTAGATGGCTGGACAGAAGAGCTCTCCTCTGACAGCTCCTTCTTCGTGGCAGCCGCCACCACTCTGACATATACTGCCAGCACATTGCTCCAGTGGGGTCTGTCTTGCAGTAAAAACAAGATGTCATCAGGTTTGCAAGGTATTGGCTACACCACATCCAGCTCCTTACAAGCCCACTGAGAGACCAGGTCAATAAGCTCATCAGCCAGATGGACCACCCAGAAACTACATGGGCCAAGTTTAAAGGCTTCAAGAAATACTGATTCCTCTTGGGATGGGGCATCAGTGGACCATCCTCCCTGTTGCTGAAGTAACTCCAGGATTTCACCAAAGAAGACATCTTCCAGTGGGGATCTTTGGTATCCCTCCCCCTCCTCAAAATCAGTATCTTTGGTGAGAAACTCCCAATGGGTTGTCCAAATGTCTCCTTTTCCACAAATGCTTCCTATGGTCTTCCATGGCAGGAAGATCCAGTGAAAACTCAAAAGATGAAAGGGAACTTGCCTTGCAAGCCTTGTTGAGGCTTGAAGAAGCTGTCCATCCCCAAGAAGCAGGATGATGTGAAAGAGAAACTACAGAAACCAGAGGGGATTGGGGTGGATGTGAGCCCCAATGGGATATCTCTTCTTCTCACACTGGCAGAACTCTTTCAAAGGCTTCAAAGGCCAAAGTCCATGTTGGTCCCGAAGGAGTTCTCTTGGCATCTGAAGAACCCAACAAAGGATGCCCCCACCCCTGAAACACAATCCAACCCGGCTCCAAACCTGACACCAGTGCTGAATGTTCCAGTGCTCACACCCAGAGAAAGAGATGGCTCTGAAAGCCTCAGACTCTATCCCATTCTTCAAGTGCCAACACCAACCTCTCAGACCCCGGGACCCCTCAAGATCTGACACAGTTGAACTCAAGTTCGTGAGGGACACAGTCAAAGCTGAAAACTACCAGACTTTTGGCTCCGACAAAGGCATCCTACAGATGATATAACAACCTAATTGAAAAGATTGTCAAAGGGGGCTTAGAGGACCAGTGAAAATCTCTCTTGTAAAATTGAAAATCAGAGCTGAGGGGAGCATCTGGGCTCAATGGCTACAAGTTGGGTAGCTGAGGAGATCAAAATTGGTTCCAAGGTAAGGATCGGATCCGAATGGAGATTTTCAGGGAAGGTCAAGAGATCTCTTTTTTTAATTATTTTCTCGTACTCTTTTCTTGTTTTTCTCTTTCTTTCCTTTCGATTTTTTCTTTGTTTTCCCTTGCTTTGACTTCTCAGTAGCTTTCTTATTAGAGGGGGACCCAGAAAGTGAGGAGGCCAATTCCTCCATCGTGGATGGGAGAAGGTCTTTTAGGACTAACTTCAATCTGTGATCCAAAATAGCCCCTTGACCCGAAAGCAGAATACAGCTGACAGTCTTCATCTAAATGTATAGCACACACTTCAGGTGAGGATCTTGTAGGGGAAGTATGTGTCCACAAGTGCAGAACTTTTTAAAGCCAAAAACCTTGTTGAACATGACCAGTGACATAACTGCACAACAGCTTTAGCTAACAAACTAAGAACCAAAGACACAGCAATATGGTTACTTGCCACTCAGAACAAAAAGGCACCAGAAGCACAAAACACTACTATTAGAAAAAAGTAGTAGGCAGTAGTAAGAAAAGAAAGACAAATCAGGACAACGGGCGTTTAAAAGAGGGAAACATTTTACAGAGCCAAAAAGCTATTCTAGCCCAAAACACAAGTCATACAAGAAAGAAAATATTAAAATATTTTGTTCTTTACCAATAAGAAAGAAACAGTACGAATAAAAGACCTATTTGCACTAAAAGACCAAATAGAGCTGAGTCTTAGAATCACTTCTGACTGGAACGGTGGCAAATGACACCTGAGGAACTATGGGACAGAGGAGAATTAAAGGTAAGGGGAGGATCCTGAGCCTTGAATGCAAGAGTCTGAAAGTTGCCAGCATCGAGACTGGATCCAACATGCCCAATAGTTGACGCACATGGAAAATAACAGAATCACATACTGTGTGTGTGTTTGAGTCTAAAAATATGAAGATTGAATGGTCGAAAGAACGTGCTTAAATATACTAAGTTCAAGAGGGTTATTTCTCAGAAAATTCCCTTTTCTCTGAGGTATAATGATCTCGGAGTTGATATATATAAGTTGGGGGGCTGCCGCCCTTGCCTGCACACAAAAAATTCTGTGTTGCACATCTTCTTTCATTCATCGCTGATGGGTCCAGTTCCGAGCCCTCGGAACCGAGTCAGCCATTTTATCAAGCTCGCGCCAGCCAAAAAAGTCAAGAGCTAAGTCTCTACCCAAAATGCCCTTCTCCCTGTTACCTCAGATTGAGTTTGCTAGAGAAAAGGAAGTAAAGTCAGGGCCACTTCTGCGCAACTACCCTAGGGCACCACTTAGACCCAAAGCATCCCCCCAGGAGCCTTTGGAGGAGGAAGGAGGGTGGGAAGTGATGAATGAAAGAAGATAAACAACACAGATGGAACATTATGGTAAGACATAACTTCTTTATCTGATGTTGTTAATGTTCTTCCCATTCATCACTGATGGGACAGAATCCCAAGCTACCTTGAGATCCATGGGCAGCCCTTATGGAAGAACATTCCTGAGTACCACTGAGCTGAAGGCTGCACTCCCTCTGGAGACCAAGTCCAATTTGCAATGATTTTTAAAGGTATTAGGCTTAGCCCAAGCAGCTGCTGCACAGATGTCATCCATGGAAGCCCTGGAATGGAAAGCTACAGATGTTGCCATAGATCTAGTGGAGTGAGCTTTAACTTTTGGCATAGGTTCCTTATTGAGGGAATAGAAACGTATGCAATTCCTTATCCATTCTGATAAAGTAACCTTGGAAACAGCCTCTCCCATTCTGGGCCCAGAACAGGAAACGAAAAGCTGTTCAGATTTACGGACAGGTTTGGTCCTGTCTAGATAAAATCTCAACTGTCTATGTACATCTAAACAGTGAAGGCAGTACTCTCCTCTATTGGCAAAATTCGGAAAGAACACTGGCATGTCAATGGTCTGGTTTATGGAGAATTCAGAAATAACTCTGGGGAGAAAGTATGGATTCGTCCAAAGTGATACTCTGTCTTTATGAAAGACCAGATAGGGCCGCTTGATACACATAGCCTGCAGTTCTGGGACTCTTCTAGCAGATGTAATGGCTACCAAGAACAAGGATTTCCAAGACAAAAATTTTAGGTCACATTGCGGAGCAGGTTCAAAAGGTTTCTGAGTCAAAGACTGAAGGACTAGAGTGAGGTTCCATGGTTCCATGGGCTGCCTGACAGGAGACCTGATATGAGAAGTCCCCTGAAAGCCTTGCAAATGCATAGAGAGATAAGAGAGGTGCCATCTATACTCATCATGTAGAAACTGGAAATTGCAGCTAGATGTACGGTAGAGGCAGAGGCTCCGTTATCAAAAAAACCTAGCCAAGTATTGAAGCACTGCAGTAACTGGAGCCAAATACGGGTCTAGCATGTTATCCTTGGACCAGATGGGGAATCTTTTCCATTTATTCTGGTATAGTCTTCTGGTGGATGGTTTATGATAGGCCAGAATGATGCCTCGAACAGGTGAGGAGAGATTAGCTTGCCTGGCTACTAGTGGAAGTGGAGAAACCAAGTTGTCAGCTTGAGAATGGACAGATTTGGGTGACTCAACCCTTGGGGGTGAGTAATCAGATCTGGCAGAGGGCCCAGCATCCACGGCGGGTATACTAGATGAGGCCGAAGGAAGGGGAACCAAACTTGTCAAGGCCAGAATGGGGCTATGAGGATCACCTTGCATCTTAACCGAAGAGCTTTCTTTAGAAATTGTGGGATCAGAGGGATGGGAGGATAAGCGTAAGGAAGTCCCGTGGGCCAATCGTTGATCAGAGCGTCCCTCAGTGACTCCCCTTTCGGGGGAAGTAGGGCGAAATAGCTGCTGCACTTGGTGTTTGATAGGAAAGCAAAAGGATCGCAGCAGGGCTGGCCACAGTGGCTGAAGATTGCTGATGCCACCTCGGAGTTGAGGGACCACTTGTGAGGCATGAGGCTGCATCTGCTCAGCTTGTCCGCAATCACGTTGGAGCTCCCCAGGATATGCGCTACTATCAGAAAGCACTTGGAAGCTATCGCCCACTGCCAAATTCTCATGGCTTCTCGACATAGGGGATAGGACTTGGTTCCTTCTTGCTTGTTGATATACCAGACCACTGACATATTGTCTGATTGAATTGCAATTGTCCCAGAAGGGACAGATGAATGGAAGGCCTGCAACGCTAACAGCACAGCTCTCAGTTCCAAAACACTGATATGCAGGTGGGCTTCTGAGGTGGTCCATGTGCCTTTGACAGTCTTTCCCTGGAAATGGCCCCCCACCCGATCAAGGAAGCATCCGTGGTCACAATGGCTGTGGGCTGCGGAGACAGAAATGGACAACTCCAAAGTTCTACATCTGGCCTCATCAACCAAAGCAGGTCTTGTTTGCAGGAGTTAGTTATTCGAATCCGGTAACTGAGGGGGTGATAGTTTGAGGACCATTGGCACAGAAGGAGCCATTGTAAAATCAGCATGTGTAGCTTTGCTACAGGCATTATTGGGATTGACGTTGCCATAGAACCTAGGGCTTGAAGAACTTCCCTTGCAGAAACTTTTCTTTGTGAGAGTATCACCTGGAGTTGAAACCTCAATCGATGGAGTCTGTGAACTGGGAGTGATACCAGACAGGACTGAGTATTAATGCAGCTCCAATGAACTCTATTTGTTGTGCAGGGACAATGTTTGATTTCTTCCAATGTATCGTTATTCCCAACAATTTTGCCAGAGAGAGAGTATAATGTAATGCTGTTACCAGAAGATGCTCGTGGCGGGGGGGGGGTTAAGGAGCCAGTCATCCAGATATGTAAACACCCACAATCCTTTTAGTCTCAAGTGAGCTGTTACCACTGCCATGCATTCCATGAACACTCGGGGGCTGTAGAGAGACAGAACGGCAGGGCACAGAATTGATAATGTCTGGCTCCTAGCAGGAAGCGAAGCAGACTCCTTAGGTTCACAGGTAGTTACTAGGCTATCTGCCCAAGGCATTTATAAGCCTAGCCGGAATGTGCTGGCTTTCGCCGCCCCCTTAGATTAGTTCCCTGTGCCTCTGTCCAGCACAGCCACTGAAGTGATCCCTGGGGTAAACTTTCTGTTTCTCATCCACTCGTCAAGGTTTCGCTTGAAGAGGGTTAGCAAGGAGCTCTGCCTAATGTAGATTGGAATCTTGTTCCAGAGCATGGGAAGTCTCTGGGACAGGAATCTATCCCTCCAACACGTCCTATTTATTGTTGTGGTGAGGTTTAGATCCCTGGAGCGTGTGGCTCAAGGGGATATGGTTTTCTTTAGGTGGAGCATGTCCATCAATTCTGGGTTGGACATGGCCTTGTATGTCAGGCAGAGATCACCTCTGCGTACGTGGTATGCAACCGAGTACAGCTTGAGTTTCTTCAATCGAGCTGCATAGGGCATCTGCTTGAGGTCAGTGATCCTCTTGGTGAGATACTTCAGTGGTCTTTCCAGTTGTTACAGGTGTCTTGTAAGGTACATCCCAAATGGGGCATTGTACTCTATGATGGGTCTGACGAGTGATGTGTACAGGGGTTCAATGACCTCTTTCGATCTGGATGCAAACCCTTTTGTGATTAGGTGCGCCACATAGAAGGATTTTCTAACCACTTTGGCAATATGATTATCAAAAGAGAGGTTACTATCTACTTGGGTCCCCAGATCCCTTATTACGTCTTCCATATTTAGGGGGCTACCACCTATGTGGTAGTTTGCGGTTACTTTGTTTTTTCCAAAGGGGATGACTATGCACTTTCTGACATTTAGCTTGAGGCCATCGTTTTGACACCAGGTATCTGTCTCAGTGAGACCCTTTTGGAGGATGTCTGTGTCAGCCGGAGAGTCAATTATAGCCCCTAGTTTGCAGTCATCTGGGAACTTGGTCAGCCATAGTCCTCCTGTGCTTGCCTGTACCTCTGAGAAGTATATGCCTAACAGGAGGGGTCCTAGGACTGAACCCTGGGGAACACCACTTGTAACCGGTTTAGAGTCAGATCTAGCTCCCGCAACTCTTACCATGTGGGATCTGTCCGTGAGCCAGTTGGCAATCCATCTCATGATGCAGGGGTTTATGTTCAGGCTGGTGAGCTTGTCTATAATACCTAAGTGGGGAATGGTGTTGAAGGCCTTTGCGAGGTCTAGGTAGGCTGTGTGGACCACCTTTCCCTCGTCTATAGCCTTGGTAACTGTCTCAAAGAAGTCCACCAGGTTTAGGAGGTATGATCTGCCCTTAACAAAGCCGAACTGGGTAGGGTCCAGTGTTTGGAGGTTCCCAATGTCTCTGTTTACGAGATCCATGATGATGCGCTCCATAGCTTTGCAGACCAAGCTAGTCAGACTTATAGGGCGATAGTTACCGGGGTCCGTTGTGGCTCCACCTTTGTGGAGTGGAATAACCATTGCTTTGCGCCACTCTGTGGGCATGGAGCCTGTGCAGAGGCTGAGTTTAAGCAGTGTGTTTAGGTGAGGGGTTAGTTCATCTTTGAGCTTGTGTAAGACGCAGCCTGGGACACCGTCAGGTACCATTGATGTTGTGTTTTTGGCCTTGGAGAGGGCTGTTTTAACCTGAGTGTCTGTGATTTCAGGAGCACTACATTCTTCTGGTACAGTTATGGGCCCTTTTGGGGGTGAGAGGGGGGCCAAGTTTGCACTGAACCTGTCTGCCAGGATGTTGGCTATATCGGTCGGTTCAGTGTATTTTGTGCCATTCTGCACTAACTCCGAACAGATCAGAGAATTGCCACTTAGATTCTTGACATAGCTAAAGAATACCTTGTGGTTATCTTTGGAATCCATGGCAATTTTTCTTTCAAAGCTAGCCTTGGATGATTTTATGAGGGAACGTAGTTTCTTGCTGATACTGATCAAGGATGTCTTCCCTTCTTGGGATTTTACTCTTTTCTATACTAGTTTCCTCCTTCTATTTTATAGCTAGTTTATGGCAGGGGTCCACCAGACTGGTTTCCTTTTCTTGGAGGAGTGAGTCTTGGTTTTGTTTGGGATAGCATGATCTATGCATTCTTGTAGGTGCCCGTAGAGTGCATTAGTAAAGGATTTTGCAGTTTGGACAGCGTTATCCTTTAGCATGGGGGCTTTGAAACTTCCCACCTCGGTCTTAAGTAACGTGAAGTTTGCCCATCATGATGTGGTAATACGCATCCCGGAAATCTATACAGCACATCCAATCACCTTCTCTTAAAAAGGGGAGAATGGACTGAACCGTGACCATTTGGAATTTGGTTTGGGTGACAGACTTGTTTAAGCTGCTGAGATCCAGAATGGGTCTCCAGTCCCCTGTCTTTTTTGGCACCAAAAAGAATCTCGAGTAAAATCCGGATCCCCACTGGTCTGGTGGGACTGGGTGGATGACTCTTTTTTGAGACAGCTTTATAATCTCTAAAGCGGCTTCTTCTCTTTGACTGAGTAGAATGTCGGGAAGTTTTCTTGGGAAATTTAGCTGACAAGAAAGGGGAATGGTGTAACCTCTGGTGATAATGCCCTGCACCCAACGATCAGTGGTAAAGGATTGCCAGGCAGCTTGGTGCAGTGAGAAACGACCCCCAACTGCTTCCAGTGGTAAGCAATCGAGCTGCTCCTCAGGAGCACTGATAGGGCTGTCCAGAGAAGGAATCCCTGGAGCCCTGATTACGAGGACCCCCTCTGCCTCTATAGGGGCGCCTTCTGTAATTGTTACCCCCACTGCCTCTGGGAGTATCATCACCACATGCGGCATAGAAGGGACCCTGAGATTTCTTATGCCACATCTTTCCACTCCTCTGATTCCTGGAGAAGGTACATTGAGGATTGGAAAACCGTAGGCCTATGGCAGGCAAGGTCTTTCCATCTTGCTCGCACCTGGCAGGCATGTCCTTCACTTTGGAGCCAAAAAGGGACGAAGCTTAGGATGGGAGCATTCAGAAAGGAAGACCTGAAGGGGTCCGCGAGGTCACAAATGCACATCCAGGCATGATGCCTCATAACAATTCCTGAACCCAGTGCTCTAGCCACCCCTTCTGTTGCCTGTGACAGCAACCTCATGGACAAGTTGGATATTGATTCCAGGGTTGCGAACTACGAGGCCACTTTGTCCTTGACCACGTCAGACAACTGTCCTGTGAGCGTCCCAGAGAGTTCAGAGATCAAGTCCCTCTGGAGCCTCGTAAAATGTGCCAAATAATTCAGGGACTGTATGGCAAAGGTCCCTGATGCAAAAACACACTTCTCAAGTCTGTCCACCGCCCAGGACTCCCTGTTGGTCGGGTGGACAGTGGGACTTTCCTCAGCCAAGTCCTTTGTCGTGGCCGTCGCCACCACCATAGCATCAGCTGGTTACCCTTTGAACCAATGTGGGTTCTCCTCCGTGGGATCGCCTCAATGGAATCAGGGTTCTTCCAAGCCCGCTGCATGACGAGCTCGTCGGCAGGCGGGCTCACCCAAGAGGTAGAAGGCTGGGTGCAAAAAGCCTGCAGGAACACGGACACCTCAGATGAAGGGTTGGAGGGCTTCCAGTCACCTCTCTGCTTTAACATTTCCAGGAGGTTACCATGGGGACCCATTACCATCACCATAATCCGTGTCTTCCATTAAGGACTCCTCGGGTGAATCCATGTGCTTCCTCTTGCACGTCTTTTTTCGAGGGGACTCCTCAGTGAGGGTCTCTGAGGAGGACTCGGAAGAGCGGGTACCCTAAACAGGGGTGTCCTGCGGCTTCTCTGCCCGGTGTCCCAGGAGGGGGGGTGCTGTGACAGTTGTAGCTCAAGGGGTGAAAACTGGAGTTCTGACATCAAAGGAGTGCTGCCAAAAGCAAGAGCCCTCTCCGTCGAGTGGAAGGCAGGCCCGCCCCGAAGAGGGATGAGAGCCAGGAACAGAGAAAGACAACCTTGGGACCGGGGTCACACCCCGCTCCGACGAACCCGCTCCCACGGATGGAGCCTCAAGCAGGATCGGCACAGACGTGGCTATCGGCACCGAGGATGGAAATGAGGAGAGAGGTGGCTCAGTACCCTGGGCCGATGCTCCTGTCCCCCAATCCCCAAGAGTGAGGAGGGACCGGTTTGGCGGGAACCGAAGACCAAAGGGATAAACTCGGAGCCGGTATGAGATGGGTTCCAAGAAAGATGCCAGATCAGAAGGCTTCGGAACCAAGATGGTTGAAGGAGGAGTATAAGATGGAGTCCGTGGATAAGGCAACCCAAGTCCTGCAGGTGGATGGGTCTTAGAAAGTGAGGGAATCCCCCTGGCTAACAACAGCTGGTCAACAAGACGCACCTCGTCATGTTCAGAAAGGCTCCTGATAGATCTAGTGGATACTCAGACGGGGAGTCAGGACGTTCGATGAAGGGGCTATGCGTTTGGCCAAGAAATGGATCTGTGGAGGAGGAGTATCGGGTCCATGGTGCAAGGTCTGCTGGCACCGAAGTCTCTAGTTTTGAGACCGGAAGAAAAGGGGTCAAATCCAATGAGGTCGGTACAACGCTTGGTGCCGAAGTGACACTCGGAGCTGAAACGGTTGGTTCCAAAATGTGAACTAATGACGTAGTTGAAGGTGTGCCCTGAGCCGAAGTGGCCACAGGTGCCGAAGTCAAAATAGGCATAGTAAGGTCTATGACTGGTGCCGGAGGCAGGACCGGTGCCGAACCGGGCGCCGGTATCGATGGTTTTGAGATGATGGAGCCAAAGAAGGTGGAGCCGAGGAGGCTGATTTATGCTCCGAAGATAACTTTGGGGCCTTTGATTTCCCAGGCTTGCTCTGATCACCAGATGGTGAAGAAGGAACAGAGTGGGAACTCTTTTTGTCCTTAGAAGGAAGAGTTGAGACCTCCATCGCAGAAATGGGCTCTGAGAAGGGAGACTTGAGTAACCCTTTCAGAATGAGTTTATTTTTGCGCTCATTAAGAGTGCATTGACTGAAACTCTGACAAATGTCACATGGAGGTTACACTGAAAGGTGGGACATTCTCAAGACAGTATATTCTGGCCGACCGAGGACTGCCTGCCGGCAGGGGAGAACCCTACAGTCATGACTGCAACAGTGAAACACGATGAACATCTTGCCCTTACATGAAGTAGAATGCTTAAAACCTGAAGTACCCTTCTTATCCGACATCTTGATAGAGAAAAAACACCACAGGCCAACTGTATAATCCAACTATAATCAAAGTCAACTCCATTCAAAAAAGTCACAAATATAATAATACACTGGTATGATAGACAAAAGAAAGGAAACACCTGAATAAAAGACAGCTAATAGGTTAAACAATACCAACTATGGTATTGAAGAAATATCACAAGAGTAAGGGAAGAAGGCCGTACCAACAATGGTACTTGAAAGTGTACCAACGGTAACTATGGGTAGAGAGGAAAAAACAAGGTCAGACAGAAGAAAAGACACTAGAAAATCTAATCACGTAATAAAATATGAAGATATCCAAAATTTTTCACACAATATCAAAAAAGTTTCACTTAGCCAAGAGCGTGGCTGAAACGCAGCTTTACGGCTACGGGGCAAACGAGATCTGAGGTAACAGGGAGAAGGGCATTCTGGGTAGAGACTTAGCTCGAGAGTTTTTTGGCTGGCACGAGGTTGGTAAAAAGACTGACTCAGTTCCGAGGGCTTGGAACCGAACCCATCGGTGATGAATGGAAAGAAGATTAACAACATCAGATGAACTTTTAAGAAGAACAGCGATCTTCGAGATTCACTCTTCAGTCTTTTCTGTCTTTTTTCTTGGCATGCTGGCACTCAGCATTTTGAGTGCCAACATTTTAATAGGGAAGCCATGTGAACACATGAATGCAAAAGAAATGACTGATGACAGCTTGAGTATTAAGTATACTACAACATTTTAGGATACTTTTTACAGTTTAGCATGTAAAATGCAGGGTGTGCTTTAACACACAAGCATTTAAGAAATCACAGTTTGGACATTTATTTAAAGGTGGTTTAGTACCATTTCGCACTTGTTTTACATTAACTTATTTTATCTACTTCTACAACTGTGTATTTTATACTAGGACTATAAGAATGCTATTTTTAGAATGAACTTTTGAGCTTGTTACCTTATTATTGCTTTAATACAATGCAGAACAAAGTATAATTTATTAAATATTTATATACTGCGATGGTGGTGCTGCGGTAGCGTTGTCGCCTCACAGTAAAATGTTGTCCTGTTCGATTCTCAGCTAGAGTGTCTTCTGTGTGGAGACATGCGTGAATGGGCATACCTTCGTTGAAGGTTGTGTGTCAGGGCCGGCAACTCGGCATGTAAAAATCTACTGCCAATCATTAGCGGACTGGAGTTCCGCTGTGGCGACCCCTAACCAGGAAAAGCCGAAAGACACAACATAAGTCAGTTTTATACACAAATTTTTGCCTTTTGTGCCAGCAAATAATAAAAAAGAGCAGTACTCACCTGTTATACACCTGGCGTGTATAGGATTACTGAAATAGTTTACTAATAACATAGACATTTTACGCTTTTACTGTACAGAAGCTTACACTTATTTTTAACATTGTTACACCCTTAACTTTTTCAAGTAACTCTGCACAATGGAGGTAATGCTTTGCAACATACAAGTACAACAGATTAATTTTTTCTTTATAAAAAAAAATTGTATGCAATTGTGCAGTTTATGCTGATTTGCTGTTATTTTACAGCGCTGTCAATGTGAATGTTCGATGTACTCTGTGCAGTTCAAGGCACAGCAATATCAACTGCTTCGATGTGGGTTACCATTTTTAACACACTGAATGTGTGACAGACCCTTTTGATGTATGACTACATGGAAAATGGAATTTTTAAGACTAAAAATCAGGGATGTTTCTCACAGTGAGATACAATGCCCACATAAAAACTTTGTTCATAGTGCATACCTTTCCATATCCATTCTTATTTCCAACAAACAGCAGGCATACTTCTCATCTTCTTTGCCCAAGAATTTGAGACAAAGCCAAAATTATGGGGGGGGGGGGGAGATAAAAGACCCCAAATCAGGTGCATAAAACTCTAATGTCCGGAATTACTGAATTAGTGTAACCCTTAGTTATCTACCAGGTAATCAACAATTTTATGAAGGACAAAGGAAAAGAATGATACAAAATCAAGGACAGTTGAGAATATGATAGCAGGGCATTTTTCAAGGAATACACACACACACACACACACACACACACACACACACACACACACACACACACACACACACACACACACACACACACACACACACACACACACACACACACAAAATGGCTTTCGATAGTCTTACAGACTTGTACAAATTCCAGCATTCACATGTTTTGCTCAATCTACAGCAAATAACTTCCTCCTTTCAGCCAGTGCTTTCACTCTAAAGTCAGGATATCTCAGGCTGCTCCAAGTACTAGTCATATACAGTCTCAGCAGATTAAAAACAGCTGCTGAACTGCTTCTTGTAAACGGTTCAGTAGCAGGACTGTTTTAAAAGTCAGACCTGCTGACTTTTCTTTCTTTCTTTTTTTTTTTCAATGTAAGAAAAAGTGGAATTTTACACATGTGCGTTAGTGTGATAGCAAGACATGCACTATCGCTCATGTATTAAGTTCCATGGACAGAATAAATTAATTTTTTATTTTAAATAAAAAAAATGAGACATCTGAAAAAAATAACAACAACAATAATAATAATAATAATAATAATAATAATAATAATAATAATGATAACAATAATAATAAAAAAAAACTAATAAAAATGGAGGGATGTGGTCCAGCAGGTGAATACAACAGCTGTTCCTGCATCTCAGTAATGGAATATGGGGGTCTATATCACTTAATCAAAATCTATATTTGTCTGATATGTATTCATCAAATGCTGAACACCAAAATTAATTTCAGTGAACCTCGGACTTTTTTTCCAGGGTTAGGAACCACTAACCCACCAGCACTCCAGAACACACACCACACTAAATCAAAGCCACCCAGATGGGGGCTTCTCCCACCACACCTCCTAATATGGGGGGGATGTGCCCCCCGTACTCCCCCTAACTATATACACCAACTCCGAGATGGCACTACAGTGGGGGAAAACAGCAAAGTTGTAGTGATGGACAAGTGCTTCCAAACCCTGGGAAAAAGTTAGAGGTTTGCTGAAATGAATTTTGATGGTTAGAGTTCAATTAATATGTACGTAGTTGATGAAGATGTATTTCGATTAATTGATATAGACCTAAATATGGAGGCCTCTTATCCAACTCAGTGCCCTATGCAGGTGCCTAAGGAGCCTTGTATTACATTGGGTTCTACACCACCTAGCAGGTTAGCTCTCTGGTGTCCTGCGGCCTCTTCTGTGCAACGTTATGCACTGGGAGTAGAGAGGATGTCATTCACTGAATAAGCCATTCCAGGAAGTCAAATAACGGCTGCCAAACCAATGACATGGGAGTAGTTATTAGCCATCATCCAGTGAGTGAAATCACGGTTATCAAAATAGTGACATAGTGGTAGTTATCAACCATCGTTCAAATATGTGAACAACAAGAGGAACTTCAGTTGCAGCATCCCGGCTTTCACCACCACCACACTACTGAAGAACATTTGAGACACAGGAAATATAAAATAGTAGTGTCTTGTACTTGAAATGCAGTCATCAGGATGAGAACCCATCCCTGTTTGGTTCCCACATATGATATACCAGTAAACATCTATGATATCCACAGTAATATTGAGTAACCTTCACCTTTATGCACAAGTAGATGGACATGCACAGAATATGTTTGCTAAAATCAGTGAAGTTCAGAAAAGGTGAGAACTCTTGAATTTACCCACTTTGTTACTCCATTAGGAACACTAGCTCTGCAGCTCTTTCAAGAAGATGAGACCATGAGTGGGCCAGCAATTCCTCCAAAGCAGAACATGTTACGAGAATACCTTGACACACCACGAACAAACAACTTGAAGACATCATCTCCTTTAATACTGCCAGGTATCCAACTATCTTTGGGAAAAACTATTCTAGCAGGGGCAGAGCCAAAAATATTATCTCCTACAGGTACTTCCTGATTGGTAGTCAGGTCTGTCTCTGGATGTGCCCTTATATCAGGCCTCTTGAGTCTTTGCAAAGAGATGACACAGGAGAGGCAACATGACATGATATTTTGGCAGACATACCCTCCTAAGGTTTATACTGTTCATCCTGGGGGCTTGGGACTTTATTAAAAAGAGCCACAGTATAAAGATAGTCAGACATCCTATCAATGGAAGACACGGATTTTCTTCCGGAGTTTTGTAATAATGTCCTGAAAGGGATCTATAAAAACAACCAGTCCCTGAAATGATGCATCCAAGATAGCCTGGCAGAATTCGTCACAGAAACAAAGTATCCACAACTATCCTATGCAAACCATTGTGGTTAAAATGCATTAAACAATATGAAATCTCACCAAACAAATTATGTAGAAGGTCTTCTCTAAGGAAATCACTGATCTTAGTATTACACAGTACAGAATGCATAGCTAACACCAGGGAGGATTGAACCTGAAGCACATGAGACAAGTAGTTAAGGGCACAAATGTGCAGTACAGTATAAGGGAATACCCTTTATCAAACTTTTCCAGGGCTTTGAAACATCTGGTAGAAATATGGCTAAATACCATGGTCTCTGGACTGAGGAAATAAATTTATATATCAGCCTCAGGATAAAAGCAGAATAAGCAGTCCCACTATGGACCTCTAGAGATGTTGTCCACCTATCTGACGGAGAAGATCCTGAAACTGTGAGCTTCCAAGCATCAATGAGAAAAGGCTTTAATGACAGGATAATCAAATATTGACCTACACCCCCCTACATGTTGAAAGAGTGGTTGGGGTACGAGATGCACACTCAAGGAAGGGTCAAAGACCAAGTTTTATGGAGCAGCATCAGCTGGAATCAGGACTAAGTAGTAAAGGATAGAGATTTTTGATTGACCTATCACTGGTATCAAGCAGTACTGATGAACACTACACTTCTCAACTACTCAGTCATCTCCCATCTCCTATAAGGCAATTAAAATACTTTGAAGGTCTAACCCTGTAGTGATTGCAATGGAAAGTTCAGCAGGCTTGAGAGCCTGTGGTAGTCCGCGTAACTCTGACTGAATAGCTGATATCAGGCTGGAAGAAGGTGATTGTGGTTTCCCCACCAACACCACTACAGGCCTCAATTTGTGACATACCTCAAGGACTCAAGAACCTCCTCTGTATAAGATATTGTCAATGCTACATGCCCACATGTGGGAGGGATGGCAAGGCTACCTCCCAGAGTCCCATAGAAGAAGTATTTTCAGTGTTGGGGAGCACTAGTGCTAAGGTGCATTTCTACAGTCAGCCTTTCAGGTGTCTGTCGATCCTCAAAAGTCAGTACCCTCACTGAAAGAATATTCTTCCATCTGAATACCCAGGAGCTGCAATGAGATATGGACGGAGAGGAAGGCTTTGGTCAGGAGATCTCTTGCTCTCTTACCTTACTTCATTCATGTTTCTAACTAGCTTAAGGGAAGCAGCCATGTAGACATTCTGTACAGTGGGATATCTCTGTGTGTGTCAGGCACTAAGCTACAATTTTAGCTTTTCACTGCAATGTTTCAGATTCCTGGGCAGAAGCATGAACATTTCTTCTTGCAGGAACATGCACAAGGTCTAGGCTTCTTAGGTGTTAATAACATGAACTTTTCACTGATGGATTTATGAGGAGAGCCAATCTGGGTGAGTGGTGATAAGGAATAGTGGATCCTAGGTCTGAGTATCTGCCACTTTTGGCTTACAAAAGGACACTCTTGTATGCACTGGAAAAAGTGCATCAAATACAAGAGAAGAATATCAAGAAAAGAACTAGCTGCTAAGGGGATACTTAGAAGAAAAAAGATCCTAAGAGTAATGAACCTCTTAATTAGGATGTAATTCCAGTGGAGAACACAGTCTACACTCTATACCAATATTCTGTCTTAATGCAACTGTAATCTACTTACAGTGTACTTTTATACTGTTAACCTTGTGGCACAGTGGTGCAGTGGTTAGCACTGTCACCTCACAGGGTTCTCTGGTTCGATTCTCAGCTGGGGTGCCTTCTATGTGGAGTTTGCATGTCCTCCCTGCATTTGTGTGGGTTTCCTTCGGGTGCTCTGGTTTCCTCCCACATTCCAAATAATGCATCTGAAGCATTTCTCTCCTGGCCTCCAATGAAAATGGGCTGTGTCTCAGTTGGACTTTCCTAGTAAACAAATATTAAAATAAATAAAAAAAATTAAGTACACCAGTCTCCCCTGAAAAAAGTCATTAAGTTCTGTGCACATACTTGGTTAACAAAAAATATAGAATGCAACAAAAGATTTTTAGTGGATTTTCTTTATACCATCGCAGAAATGCATTATACATCACTTCCAAGATGCAGATAAACTTAGATTTTTACAATCTTGAGATGACAACATCAAAGGAACTGCAAGAACAGACCAGATTATCTACACAAAATGACAGTGCATGCTTCATAGATTACAGTGCTAACATGACTATGCTGAAAATCTTGACAAACCGAACTTATAACTTTCTTTCTAAGGGCTGTGGCACTAATAAGGTGTGATGATTTTATTTCCTCTATAAAAACTTAAGTGTATGTGACTGTAATAAAATAATTTGCTTGGTAGCTGCTACAGGCTGATACCTGCACATTCTCTCTTTTTCTTCTTTTTTTTTAACTATTTTATTTTTTGCCCGTTAACAGCTGCCATAACCTGATACTTAATAATTGTGCATTTTTTTTCTATTCCTTTTTGCCCCTTGCCAATATGACCATCTGCAGGTGGTTGGTGCCTTTTACCCTTCCCAAGCCCCACTTCCCCCAGATCGACTGACTTACCCACCCCCAGAGCTGTCCTGCCAACCTAGGAGCACAGTTTGCACAGCATTCGTCTACTTTGGGAAGGGAAACAAAGGCATCTCAACTCTGTCTTCGGCTCCAGACCACTGGGATTTTAATATGCCCTACATTTCTCCATGGAGAGAGCAGTCCATGAAATATTGACTTTCAGCCTCCCATCTGTGCTTACATGTTGGAGGGAAACCTTCTAGCTTATCAGCGGGAATGGTAAGCACTAGGTAGCCTATCTGCCACAAGAGTGGTTTCTGGCCCAGAAATGGTAGTTTATTGCCTGTTTGGGCAGTTTTTCCATATCTTTCAACTTTCTGGTTTAAAAGCCCGTGTTTGCGCTTGTTTCCCACCTTTCCTGTAACTAGTCTAGTTCAAATACAGATTTACTGTATCCAGAACTGTTTGTAAGCTTCTGAGCCCCCAAGCCTTTCTGTGTTGGAGGGAAGCATTCTATCTTATCAGTGGGAGTGGTAAGCACTAGGTAGCCTATCTACCAGAAGATCCAGGTGCAGATTCTTAGTTTTAGCACTTGAATTTGCTTATTCATGCTCAACACTTGTTCAGAACTTGTTGCTACCACTAAATAAGCTACAAATTACTACAGCACTCAACCTTCCTCTTTAACTAGAGGAAAACAGTTTTTGTATTTACTTTCCTCACTTGCTTAGAGAAAAACAGCTCTAATACTCACTTTCCTCCTTGTCTAGAGGAAAGTAGTTTTTTATTCAGGCATGTACAAGGGTCAGCTCCCAGTGTTCTCTCCTGTCTATCTGATGAATCTGGGCATCTTGAGGCAATGTAGCAATTGCCTCATGTACACAAACAACCCTTCCTCCTACCACCCAACACCACAACCTGTAAGAGATGCACTTATCTAGCCAAACTGTATGTATATCTAGCCAAACTCAGTATGGAGAACGTCGACATCTGTGCAGTAACTGAAACCTGGTTCAAGGCTCCAGACAGCACCCCAGCACTACTGGGCTACAACTCATACCACACGTTTCGGCCATAGAACATGGACCGAAACACAAAAGGAGGGGGTGTATCCATATTCATCAAGGATACCTACACCTCCAGGTTAGTGGCGCAGCATGATACCTCTGAGATCATCCATGTGCAACTAACATCGGGCAAATCTGCAATGCAAATTGTGGCCTGCTACAGATCACCCTCCATGATCCACGACCACCACTCCACCTTTCTGGAGACACTGGAAAACATGAAGGTCCTACCAAACACCCTGATATTGGGCAATTTCAATTACCCTACCATGCACTGGGAAAACTACTCAAGTACAAATTCCCCAGGCCCAGCGCTTCCTGGAATTCATCAACTCAAACACCCTGGAACAGCTGGTAAACTCCTATACCAGAGGTGAAAACATATTGGACCTGGTCATCACCAACATGGGCGACAAGTGTTCCACACCGGAGGTCAACTCGTCACTGGTTAGTTCAGACCATAAACTAATCACTCTGGATGTCCACACCCCACCACCACCCCCAACTAAGGAAACCACACTAAAAAACTTTTCTAAAGCAAACTTCACCTTACTTAAGACGGAGGTGGTAAGTTTCACAGCCCCCACGCTAAAGGATAACGCTGCCCAAGATGCAGAAACCTTTACAAATGCACTCTATGAGCACCGGCAAGGATGCATGGATCGAGCCATCCCTAGCAAAACCAAGACTCACTCCTGTAAGAGAAGGAAACCAGTTTGGTGGACCCCTGCAATAAACAGGCTATACAACAGAAAGAGGAAACTAGTTCAGAAAAAAAGCAAATCCCAAGAAGGAAAGACATCCCTGATCAGTATCAGTAAGAAACTAAGGTCCCTCATGAAATCATCCAAGGCTAACTTCAAAAGAAAAATAGCAAAGGATTCAAAAGATAACCGCAAAGCCTTCTTTAGCTATGTTAAGAATCTAAGTGGCAACTCACAGATATGCACTGAACTTGTGCAAAATAGCACAAAATATACTGATCCTACTGATATTGCCAACATCCTGGCAGATAGATTCAGTGCAAACTTCACCCCCCTCTCACCTCCAAAAGGGCCCACACCAATACCAGAAAAGTGTAGTGTCCCAAAAATCACAGACGCACAGGTGAAAACAGCCCTTTCAAAAGCCAAAAACACAGCGTCAATGGGACCAGATGGTGTCCCAGGCTGCGTCTTGGATGAACTACAGAATGAACTATCCCCCCAACTAAACACACTGTTCAACCTCAGCCTCTCCACAGGCTACGTGTCCATAGAATGGTGCACAGCAATGGTTATTCCTCTCTACAAAGGAGGGGCCACAACTGACCCTGGTAACTATCGCCCCATAAGCCTGACTAGCCTGGTCTGCAAGGCTATGGAGCGCATCATCATGGAACTCATTAACAAAGACATTGGGAACCTCCAAACACTTGACCCGATCCAGTTTGGCTTTGTTAAGGGCAGATCATGCCTACTAAACCTGGTTG
This sequence comes from Protopterus annectens, assembly GCF_019279795.1. Taxonomy (NCBI): domain Eukaryota; kingdom Metazoa; phylum Chordata; order Ceratodontiformes; family Protopteridae; genus Protopterus; species Protopterus annectens. The sequence goes on along the minus strand of NC_056728.1, from coordinate 375,513,327 downwards.
GCTTCTTTGAGACAGTCACCAAGGTCATAGACGAGGAAAAGGTGTTTCACACAGCCTACCTTGACCTCGCCAAGGCTTTCGACACCATTCCCCACTCGGGTATTACAGAAAAACTCACCAGCCTGAACATAAACCCCTACGTCACGAGATGTGTTGCTGACTGGCTTACAGACAGAACTCACACTGCAAGAATAGCGGGCTCCAGGTCCGACTCTAAACCAGTCACAAATGGTGTCCTGCAAGGCTCAGTCCTTTGACCCCTACTGTTAGGCATATACTTCTCGGACGTACGGGCAAACACAGGAGGACTATGGCTAACCAAGTTTGCCGATGACTGCAAACTGGGAGCCATAATTGACTCTCCGGCTGACACAGACATCCTCCAAAAGGGTCTTATCAAGATGGACACCTGGTGTTAAAGTCATGGTCTCAAGCTAAATGCCAAAAAATGCATAGTCATCCTGTTTGGGAAAAACAAAACACCCATGAATTACCACATAGGTGGCAGCCCCCTTAATACAGAAAAGGTAATAAGAGATCTGGGGACCCAGGTAGATAGTGATCTCTCCTTTGACAATCATATTACCAAAGTAGTTAGGAAATCCTTCTATGTGGCCCATCTAATTACTAAAGGGGTCGCATCTAGAAATAAAGAGGTTACAGTGCCCCTCTATTCGTCACTCATTAGACCCATCATAGAGTACAATGCCCCATTTGGGATGTACCTCACAAGACACTTCCAACAGCTGGAAAGACCACAAAAGTACCTCACCAAGAGGATTACTGGTCTCAAACATATGTCCTATGCAGCCCGACTGAAAAAACTCCGGCTGTACTCAGTGGCATATCGCTTACTCAGAGGTGATCTCTGCCTGACTTACAAAGCCATGTCCTACTCAGAATTGATGGACATGCTCCACCTAAAGAAATCCAAGTCACTGCGAGCCATGCACTCTAGTGAGCTAAACCTCACCACAACAATAAATAGAACATGCTGGAGGGATAGATTCCTGTCACAGAGACTCCCCATGCTTTGGAACAAAATTCCAGATTACATCAGGCAGAGTCCCTGGCTAACACTCTTCAAAAGAAACCTTACCGAGTGGATGGGTAACAGAAAATACACCCCTGGAATCACTTCATTGGCTCTGCTTGACAGAGGATCAGTTAATTAATCAATGGGGCGGCGAAAGCCGACATACTCTGGCTAGGCTTATAAATGCCCTCGGGCAGATAGCCTAGTACCTACCTATGAACCTAAACTGGAGGTAAAGCTCTCTCCAACCAAGACTGAACTTGACAGTCAAGAGGAGAAGGTGAACACTTGCACCACACCACACTCATCACATAGTTCCAATAAACCTACACCACCAAAATCCACACATAGAAACACAAAAACATTTGCAGTGGCTTTCAATATTAATCTGCTCAAGCAGAAACGCAAGCAACCTCCACCCCCCCCCCAACACAACCCAAATGACACATAGCCCACAGACTCAGTGTGCCAATAAACCACAGCCCATAAAGCAAACCAACGTACCCAACACACTAGTCATAGGTGATTCTATAGTCAGGCACACTGATGTCCCACTCACCAGGCTAAACAAGAAGAAAGTTATTGTCAGCTGCCTATCAGGTGCCAGGATCCACCACATAACCCATGCACTCAGGGCACTCCACAACAAGTACAAATATGACTCTGTCATTGTCCATGTTGGTGTGAACGACCTGAGACGTACCTCCCTGGACTACATAAAAAGAGACATGGAGGTGCTCTCCTATCTTGTAGCCCAGGCAGGTATGACCCTAGCACTGAGTAGCATCCTGCCATCGCCCAGAATGATACCGCAGTACAAAGACAAAATTATTGACTTCAACAATTGGCTAAGCTTCTGGTGTAATTCTAAGGGGATCCAGTATCTGTCTGCCTGGGACTACATGGTCGACAGACCACAATGCTTTGCCAGAGATGGCTTTGCACCTGTCACCCCTGGGATTCCAGATACTGGCTAAGGCTCCTGCCGCCCCTATAGTGCCTTTTTTAGGCAAGGTTCAAATGACAAATTCACCACCATAACAGGAACAGGCAAGCAAAAACTGAGGGTAATGCTACTCGATGCTAAAAGTCTAAATCTCAAAATGCACTCACTCGAGGCACTCCTTAAAATGGAGAACATTGATATCTGTACAGTGACTGAGACCTGGTTCAAGGCTCCAGAGAGCACCCCTGCATTACCAGGCTATAACTCATACCACACTTTTCAGCCATCTAACCTGGACCAGAACACCAAAGGTGGAGGTGTGTCCATATTCATTAAGGATATCCACACCTCCAGGCTAGTTGCGCAGCATAATGCATCCGAGGTTATCCAAGTGCAACTATGGGCAAAACTGCAATCCAAATTGTAGCTTGCGACAAATCCCCCACCATGCCCCAAGATTCCCACTCCTCATTTCTTGATATACTGGAAAATATTAGGGTTCAGCCAAACACCCTAATAATGGGCGATTTCAACTACCCCACCATTAACTGGGAAAACTACTCGTGTACCAACTCCTTTGTTCAACGCTTTCTAGAATTCATACATTCCAATGCCCTGGATCAACTTATCCACACCCCCACCAGGGGAAACAATATCCTAAACCTAGTCATTACCAACATGAGTGACCGGTGTTCCACACCTGAAATCAACTCCTCGTTGGTCAGGTCCGGCCATAAGCTAATCACCCTAGATATTCGCATCCCGACCCCACCCATCATTAAGGAAACCACGGTAAAGAATTTCTCCAAAGCCAACTTCATGCTTCTTAAGACAGAAGTGGCGAACTTCATGACACCCATGCAGATGGACAATACAGTTACGACTGCTGAATCCTACAAAAATGCACTCTATAAGCACTTACACGAGTGCATGGATCGTGCTATCCCCAACAGAACCAAGATGCTATCCTCCAAAAAAAGGAAGCCAATCTGGTGGTCCCCTGCCATAAACAAACTCTATAACAGAAGAAAGAAAAATCCCATGAGTGGAGGAGCTGCCTGGTCAGCCTCAGTAATAAGCTGAGATCCCTTAAAAGATCCTCCAAAGCTAGCTACAAAAACAAAATCGCCACTGATTCTAAGGGCAAAAACAAAGCATTCTATAGCTATGTCAAGAATCACAATGGCAACACCCAGAACTGCTCTGAGTTACAGCACAATGGCAAGAAAATTACAGACCCAACTGATATTGCCAACATCCTGGCAGATAGGTTCAGTGCTAACTTTACCCCCCTCTCACCCACTAAAGGGCCCATATCTGTACAGGAAGAATGCAGAGTCCTTGTAATCACATCTGTGCAGGTAAAAGCTGCAGTCTCTAAAACCAAAAACACAGCATCCATGGGACCGGACCACATCCCAGGCTGCGTTTTACACAAACTTCAGAACAAACTGGCTCCCCACCTAAGCACCATGTATAATCATAGTCTCACGTCAGGCTTTGTGCACACTGAATGGCACACAGCAACAGTTATCCCACTCCACAAAGGGGGAGCCACCACTGATCCTGGGAACTATTGCATTATTAGCCTGACAAGCCTGGTCTACAAGGCCATGGAACATATCAGCATGGAACTTATAAACAAAGACATTGGTAACCTCAAAACTCTGGACCCCACCCAGTTCAGGTTTGTGAAAGGCAGCTCATGCTTTCTGAACCTGATCGACTTCTTTGAGGCAGTCACCAAAGCCATAGATGAGTGTAAGGTGGTTCGCACAGCCTATCTTGACCTCGCCAAGGCTTTCGATACCATCCCCCATTCTGGAATTATAGCTAAACTCACTAAACTAGATATAAATCCCTATGTCACAAGATGGGTTGCCAACTGGCTCACTGACAGAACCCACACTGTAAAAGTTGCAGACTCCAAATCTGACTTCAAACCAGTGACAAGTGGAGTACCACAGGGTTCAGTCCTGGGACCTCTCCTGTTTGGTATCTACTTCTCTGAAGTACAGGCTAACACAGAAGGCCTCTGGCTAACGAAGTTCACAGATGACTGCAAACTAGGAGCCATAGTCGAGTCTCCAAATGATGTGGACAACCTACAGAAGGGCCTCACTGAGACAGATGCCTGGTGTCAGAGGCATGGCTTCAAGCTCAATGCCAAAAAATGCACTGTCATCCCCTTGGGTAAAAATTCTGTACCCATAAACTACCACATAAACGGCAGTCTAATTAATGCCGAATGTGTGATAAGAGACCTTGGGACCCAGGTGGATAGTAGTCTCTCTTTTGATAATCACATCGCCACAGTAGTCAGGAAATCCTTCTACATGGCACACCTCATCACAAAAGGGTTCTCATCCAGGAAAAAAGAGGTCATTGTTCCCCTCTACTCAGCACTCATTAGACCGATTATAGAGTACAATGCCCCTTTTGGAATGTACCCCACAAGACATCTGCAGCAGCTGGAAAGGCCAAAGAAGTACCTCACAAAGAGGATTACTGGCCTCAAACAGATGCCCTACACCGACCGTCTCAAAAAACTCAAACTTTACTCTGTAGCATATTGCCTACTCTGAGGAGATCTCTGCCTAACATATAAAGCTATGTTAAACCCAGAGCTGTTGGACACACTACACTTTAAGAAATCCCAATCCCTCCGAGCTAAATGCTCTAGGGACCTAAACCTTGTCACCACAATAAACAGGACATGCTGGAGGGATAGATTCCCGTCCCAGAGACTTCCTGAACAAGCTACCCATCTATGTCAAGCAAAGTTCCTCATTAGCACTCCTCAAGAAAAATCTTGATGAGTGGATGGGAAATAGGAAATACACCCCGGTGATCACTTCTGTGGCTCTGCTCGACAGGGGCACAGGAAATTAACTTTCTTGGGTAGTGTAAGCCAGGGAACTTTGTTGGCTACGCTTACTTGGTCCCTTGGACTGATAGCCTAGTACCTACCTATGAACATATGAACCTATGTGCATGTGTGATATTAGTGATGCTCTCCAGCCTCTGCTAGACAGAGACAAGCACTGTGCAATAAAAACCCACATCTTTCCCCAAAGAAGGTGAGATGGCTAATGGGCATTCAAGTTTACCCTCACCGGCCAACCCACTAACTTTCTAGACCACTAGTCAATCATAGCTTATCAGCATAACAGGCAGAATATCTGCCTTTGAGCCAGGGGGCTAGCTTCCTACATTCCTTTTAATCATCGTACATCTGACACTTTCCAGTACTATGGGCTATAACTTACAGTGCTAATACATGTTGTGGCTATAGCTTACAGAGCTGCTATTTCTTACCATGCATTTTATAGCTTTGTTCTTTAAAATTCAGTGCAACATCAATGTGCAGGTCAAACTTTTGCAATCCAGTACAGTGATGCAGTGCACTGTTACTTTACAGCTTCAAACCTGGGATTCAGTTCCTACTGTAACTGTATGAATACAATCTATACATTATCTGGGTAAACACTTGCTTACTCTTGTTCCTTCCGCTTCCAAAAGACACAGTGGCTAAGAGGTTCACTTCTAACTTTTGCCCTAGCCTTTGCACTTATGGTCCAAGTTGTGCCTTAAAGGGTCTGTAAAGAATGACCCGTCAAGAATGAGGGTGTGTTTTTCTGATTTTCTACTGAATTTACTGTGATAACTGTACATGTTTTTGTGCTTTTAGTAATCTAGCTATAAAACTGCCTCAAGTTTACTCTAGTTCGAGTAGTAAGGGAACCAGGGAACCACACCTCTTCTAGACTTCACAGTGCTACAGAACCTTGAATGCTGTTTGACATTAGCCAGTATGCTTGTTTGAATGTTTTAAGTTTTTGTCAGTGTTGCTATAAATAGCAAAGTGCTCATTTTCTATGAGCTGCTACATGCTAAGCTGTTAGGCTCTGGACTGTGATCTGGTCTACTGCATTTAACCTCTTCTACTGGACTGACAATAATACCAGCCCTGCAAGATTTGGGATAACATTTTTTCCTGTTATTCTACTAAGTTTACTGTGTTCCACTGCACTTTTTTGAAGACTGTCTTTCTACCAGACAATGTGCTCATTTTAATTTTTTTTAGCTTGTTGTTGCTGTTGTTATTAAGTGCCTGTATTTATGTACAGTAATATTAATTGCAGTGGGGTTGCAACATGCACTGCAGAAGCATCTTAAGTCTTAACTGTCTTAATATTCCCTATATTTTCCTAAACGTATTACTTAGTGTGAACACTGATACTTAGAAGTGCAGCCAGCTACCCATAGTTGCACAACATACTGCACTGTATATCATGTATCTTCAAGTAGCCTGCAACAGCCCACAGCTACTCTACATTACATTAAGTAGCCCTGTTCCATGCTACCCAAATAACCTGTAGCTACTTCACAAGTAGCTTAGTAACTCAGTTCTGTCTATTACCACAGCTGCAACTTAACCTAAATTACTTCATTTATTTTATTAAGTCAGGCTATGCATCCCAATGAATTAAACCTAATGTTATGTTGTCCTATCTCGGTTTCATTCTTACCTCTGGGTTCGGAGCAGATCCTTGGATCCGACTCTGCCGATTACAAAGGTCTTTAAGTTGGCTCATGGCAAGGTAGGTATCCCATAATGCAGTGGTATCAATCCCCAGATCTTGTTTGCCTCTTTACGAGTTCAGAAGTGCTCTTCTTGGCTGTGGCTAAGTTTAAACCTTTTTTCTGCATTTTTCATACTTGTAGACTGTTTTCTCTTAGTAGTTTATAGGTAGCATTACTGTTAGTTAGACAGTAGTTTATTCTTAAATCGTTGTCGCTGATTTGTCAACTGTTTGGCCGACGTTTTTATACAGGCCTATTGTTGGTATCCCGTAGTGGTAGTCAGATTATCTATATTTAGTATTTGCTGTTGAGTCCTTGTTGGCTCGTTACTAGTTTTATAGCGTGTGTTTGAATTACAGGACTTGCTGTTATTTAGTCTGTCCTGTTGTATTTAACCTACTACCTTGTGTGTTGTCTTTTCTCTAGGCTTAGTAAACTTAGTGAAGCATTTTGTTCAAGGACTAGGCCCGTTTAAGTTTGATAACCTAGTCCTCTGTTAATATTGCCTCTTTCCTTCAGTTTGGTATTCCCTTTCCATTCTGCAGGGCTAGGCCCATTTAAGTTAGTGGACCTAGTCCTCTGTTAATCTCACCTTGCCTTTATTATGTGCTGTGTTCCTTTCCCTGAGCATGGCTAGGCCCATTTCAGTTAGAGGACCTAGTCCTCCCTCTGGTTTTCCTGTGGTGTGCTTGTTCTTTCCCTTCAATAGTTAAGTTCTGTTTTAGTTAGAGGACTTAACTAATCTCTTCTTTGTCCCTTAGCATTGTTTTTTCCAGTAGTTATGTCTAAAGAATCTAAAGAAAGGACCATAAACCTTCAGTTTTAAAAAATTCACTCAGAAAATGTCCATAACAGACGGGCATAGCGTATGTGTACACTGTTTGGGGGCCATTCACTTACAGGAGACTTGTACTTTTTGTCATTCCTTCAGCTCGAGAGTCCTTCAAGAAAGGAAAAACAAGTTGATTTTGAAAGGTCTCCTGAAACCATCCTTTGAGGAGGATTTGGGTAGTTCTTCCTCCTCACAATCTACAAGGTCTCCTTCTAGGAGGAAAGAAAAGACTGTGAAAAGGCCTTCTCCAGTGTCCTTCGAGCAATCTGGACCTCCTGAAAAAAATTTCAGAAACCACCAAGGCTCTCACCTCATCGGCTCCACTGCCTTCGGAACCGATTAAGGTTATTACGACTGATAAGCCTGTATCGGCCCCAAGTACTTCGGAGCTGAAAAAGGATTCTGTAGCTCGGAGCCGGTCAACAGATATCCCACCTATCCTATCCTACCCTACACTGAGATCACCTATTTTTCAGAGATCTCCCTCTCCAACCCTTTCTTCCAGGTCCTCTAGGAGCCTATCGGATGAAGATGTGGAGAGGGTGGTGTGCGGACTCTTGAAGGAGCCGGGGCTGGCAAATTTGCTCTCAGCTCCTGCCCAACTGGCCTCAGAGCCGCCCAAGTCTTTGTCAACCACTACTGTTCCTCCGAGCCATTCCGGTCTATTGAAGCCAGAATATTCAATACCGCTTGCAGTAGAACCTTCGGCTCCGGCACCCCAAGTTGCTTTTTTGGAGCCAATATCTGCTCTGACACTCTCGGTGCCGTCCGTGGTGTCTAGGAGCCCAAGTTCACCAGTCGGCCCCAAGGGGGATTCTCGGACCCGAGCCTCTTCGATTCCAAGTCTACCTCTCGGTGCGTCGGCTCACCTGGGCTCGGCTCCTACATCGGTGTTGGAGCCAATCTCCCTGGAACCGGGGGCTACCTCTGCTTCTTCGGAACCGGTGGTGTCCTCAGAGCCGGAGGAGTCAGCTTTCGAGCTGATGAGGAGTGTGCTGGCCAAATCTATAGCTTTACGCAAGGATGCTGATGTTCTTCCCCAAAAAACACCGGCCTCTGTCTTGGCGGCACCCTATCCACAGGACAGCAGAGATCCGCAGCCTCAGAACACCCTCTGGGTGGTCCCCATACTTCCGAGACCTCCCCAGAATACCCTTCTGAGGAGCCTCCTCGAAAGAAAACATGCAAGAGGAAGCATGTAGACTCCCCTGATGAGCCTGTCACCTCTGACACTGACCTCGATGAGTCAGAAGGGTCCCCACGGTCGTCCTCTGAAGATATCTCCTTTGTAGATATCCTTGAGATCCTAAAACAGAGAGGCAGATGGCGTGCCATCACCCCTTCTGATGAGGAGTCGGTGTACCTGAAGACTTTCGGATCTCAAACTTCAGCCTCTTGGGTGTCTCCGCCTTTTGACGAGCTCATGTACTTGGTCAGTCGAAAGGCATGGGAATCCCCTGACACCATGAAGCCAGTCCCTAGGAGGCCAAACAAATTTCTCTCAGCCCTCAAGGAAAGGATTTCTTGACAAAAGGTGTGCCAGTAGATGCTATGGTGGTGGCAGCAGCCACCAAGAAGGAGCTTGCAGAGACATCCTCATCTGTCCATCCACCGAATAAGGAGTCTCGAACGATGGACAGATATGAGAAGCATGTTTTTTCTTCAGTGGCTTTTACCCTTAGATTGCTGAATTATCTTACCCATTTTACAAGGCTTCAGAGAGATCTCCTGAAGGAAATAGGGGATACTCTACAAGGTACTTCAACTGAGGGGGCACCAGAAAAGGTTACCGCTCAGTTATCCACCTTAAACTTCATTGTGAGCTCCTCTATGAGGCTGATATCATACGTAGCAGATGGAGCGAGTAGGGGAGCGGGTTCAGGAGTTTCCTTGAGGAGACACTCCTGGATGCGCTTGTGTAACTTTGCGGAACCCTTTAAGTCTACCTTCACAAATCTCCCTTTTGATGGTTCCTCACTGTTTGGACCAAAAGTTAAGGATGCACTCACCAGATGCGAGCAGGAAGGGAAAACTATCTCTGCCTTTGCAGTACTTTTTTTGTCCCTTCATGACCCTATTCTAAAGGGCAGAAAGGCAGGAAGATGTGGTTCAAGAAATCTCAGAGATTTTTTCTCAGAAGCATAAGGTGATTCCTTCCCCAGGGGTAGAGGGGAAAGAAATAATGGTAGATGCTGCCTAGAGACAGAGGGGGTCTGCAGAACCAGGGCAATTGTGATTCCTTTCTCGGACGTCCCTATCAGCGCTCCTGAAAGGAGGCCCGACTGTGCTACTCTGGAGCCAGTCAAGGGACGTTTATCTTTGTACCCAGAAGCCTGGCACAATATCACAAAAGACAAGTGAGTGCAAAACATAATATCCAGAGGATACTCCATACCCTTGTCATACCCCCCTCCTCGGACCAGAAAAATCCCGGATGTTCCTCCCAATCACAGGGATCAAACAACCATAGAGATCCAAAAGTTGCTAAACAAAAGAGTCATCCAAACGGTCCCTGCAGACCAGATAGGATTCAGAACTTACTCGAGATTCTTTTTAGTACAAAACGAACAGGGAACTGGAGGCCCATATTGGATCTCAGCAAACTAAACTAATCAGTAAAGAAGTCCAAGTTCCGAATGGTGACACTGCAGTCTATACTCCCCCTTTTAGGGAAAGACAATTGGATGTGCTCGACAGACCTCCAAGATGCGTACTACCACATAAAAATGGACAGAGCATTGAGGTGTCAGTTATGCTTCCGTCTGAGAGCCAGTCACTATCAGTTTCGTGCTCTGCCCTTTGGTCTCGCTACAGCCCCCAGAGTGTTCACCAAATACATGGCAGTAGTAACGGCTCACTTGAGACATCTTGGATTCCAAGTGTTTCCATACCTGGATGACTGGCTTCTAACTGCCACCACCAAGCATCTACTTCAGCAGGCCAAAGACATGACTCTACAAATTTGCGCACAGCTAGGCATTACAATAAACTTGCAAAAATCTGCCCTGTTGCCCTGTCAGCATGTTACTTTTACAGGCGCAGAAACAGACACCATTTCAATGATGGCGCGCCTTCCCACAGACAGAATTGCGAATCTCAAACAACAGATATTGCTTCTTCTTCCCAAACACAAGGTCAAAGCAAAGATAGTGTTCAAACTACTGGGAACAATGGCATCAACCATAATAAGAAGTTATGTTCTTACCATAACGTTCCATGTTAGTTGTCTTCTTCTCGCCTTCTTTCTTGCTGGATGGGTTATCGGCTCCGACTCGGCCTATACTATAGCTCGAGAGCTATTTTTACCGGCTCGAGGCAGCCCTATATCCCACAATATCATGCGCTAACTCCCCAGATCTCGTTGGCAGCTAACACATAGTATAAATTTATTATTATTATCCTCATTTCCAAGTACGGACTCCCTGCTGGTAACACTCAAGATACGGGGAAACCGTAAAGTATTGTATCTCATGAAATAGGACTCAGAGACCTTCAAGTCTGTCTAGGTTAGGGGGCAGGAGGAGACGAAAGAAGGAGAAGAAGACAACTAACATGGAACGTTATGGTAAGAACATAACTTCTTAATGTTAAGTTGTCATTCTCGCCTTCATTCTTGCTGGATGGGACAGCGTCCCTAGCACCTTGGTCCTGGGTGGCTCAATGGAACAGACTCCTGAGTACGGTGGAACCAAAGTCATCTCTATTTCTGGAGGCTATATCAAGTTTGTAATGGGCAATAAAGGTATGTTGAGAAGCCCATGTAGCTGCTGCACATATGGCATCTAATGGTAACCTTGCTTGAAAGGCTGTTGATGTTGATAGTGCCCTAGATGAATGAGCCTTAGGCCTAGACGGGAGTTGCCTGTGTCTCAACTCGTAGACAAAGGTAATAATGGATGTCAACCATCTGGAAAGAGTAACCTTTGATACTGGAAGCCCTTTCTTCCCTTCAGCATAAGAGAGAAAGAGCTGGTCTGACTTTCTGAGTTGTTTTGTCCTGTCTAGATAATACCGTAGTTGGCGATGAACATCCAATGAATGTAATTTCTGTTCAGCCCTGTTTGAATAGTCTGGGAAGAAGACAGGCAAGTCAATAGAGTGGTTTAGATTTGCTTCAGAGGAAACTTTCGGTAGGAAGGAAGGGTTTGCTCTGAGAGTTACCCTGTCTTTATGAAAAACCAAATAAGGGGGACAGACAGACAAGGCTTGAAGTTCCGATACCCTTCTGGCAGATGTTATGGCTACTAAAAACAGAGTTTTCCAAGAAAGAAGCTTGAGGGAGCAAGAGGCTGCAGGTTCAAAGGGAGGCAGAATCAATGACGTTAGAACCAGATTTAAATCCCATTGTGGAGGCGGATCCTTAACTGGAGGTCTAAGCAAGAAGATGCCCTTGAGGAAGGCTTTACAGAGTTTGTGGGACATAATATTTGCTTCTGAGAGCCCCACATGAAAATTAGCAATGGCCGCTAATTGTACCCTGATAGTGGCTGACGATGACCCTGAATGAAAAAGCTCCGCCAGAAAGTCTAGAACCTCATGAATGGGTGCATGGAAAGGATCTAAGGACCTAGCTTGTGCCCAGAGCGAAAAACGCTTCCATTTACTCGCATAAGTCTTCCTAGTATTGGACTTATGGGAAGCAAGAATAATATCACGGACAGGAAGAGAAATAAGGGGAAGCCTGGCTATGGCTGGAAGTGGAGCAACCAAGCTGTGAGGTTGAGGGAATGAAGAGACTGATGCAGCTTGCCCGTGAGATGGGTCAACAGATCCGGAAGGGGTTCCAGATGCTAAGGCTGTTCCAGTAGATAACTGCAGGAACGGAAACCATACTTGTCGAGGCCAATACGGAGCAATGAGGATCATTTTGGATCTCAATGCGGTTGCTTTCTGAATTAATTGCGGGATCAACGGTAAGGGAGGAAAGGCATATAGAAGACCCCAGGGCCAATCGTGAACAACAGCGTCTCTGGGGGGATGGCCTGGTAGAGGGAAGAGTGTGAAGAAGTCGAGACACTTGCTGTTTTGAGGGGTTGTGAAAAGATCGCAGCAAGGCTGGCCCCACTTCTGAAATATTCTGTCTGCTACCGCTTGATTTAGAGACCACTCGTGAGGCATGAGGATAGTTCTGCTCAATCTGTCCGCTATGACGTTGGACTTCCCGGGGATGTGAGTTGCTATCAGAAACCGTTGAGAGGAAATCGCCTATTGCCAAAGTCTGAGTGCTTCTCAACATAGGGGGTAGGACTTTGTTCCGCCCTGCTTGTTTATGTACCACACCACAGACATATTGTCCGTTTGAATTGCTATAGTCCCTGTGGGAAGAGAGCTCTGAAGGGCTTGCAACGTTAAAAGCACCGCTTTCATCTCCAGGACATTTATGTGCAGGTGGCATTCTAATTGTTGCCATGTGCCCTGGACCGTCCTGCCCTAATAGTGCCCCCCCCACCCGATCAGGGAGGCATCCGTTGTCACCGTGGCAACTGGGGGGGGGGGACAAAGGGTCTGCCCTGAAAGAGCTGAGGGGAAACCATCCACCAGGAGAGGTGATTCTTGCATGATGGGGTTATCAAGATGTTGTGAGTCATTGAGAGCTGTTGAAAGGACCACTGAGAAAACAGCATCCACTGAAGGATCCTCATGTGGAAGCGGGCTAATGGGAGGAGAAGGATCGCCGCTGCCATGAGGCCTAACGCTTTCAGTACTAACTTGACTTGAACTCTGTTGGACTGAAACAGGAAATGAACATTCCACCGTATGTCTGTCACTCTCTGAGGTGGTAATGTTGCAGACATTTCTGTGGTGTTTAACACGGTGCCTATAAAGTTTATACACTGACAAGGCGACAAGGAGGATTTTGCAAAATTTATAGAAATACCTAGATTGTTGCAAAGTTGAATAGTGTAATCCCTGGCCATTATAAGATGCTGCTTGGTGGTAGCGGAAATGAGCCAGTCGTCTAAATATGGAAACACCTGGAATCCTTTTTGTCTCAGGTGAGCCATGACCACTGCCAAGCATTTGGTGAACACCCGGGGGGCTGTGGTGAGTCCAAAGGGCAGGGTTCTGAATTGATAATGACTGGCTCCCAGCTGGAAACGGAGAAACCTCCTGGAGCGCCTGTGTATCTTTATATGATAGTACGTGTCCTGGAGGTCTAACGAGCACATCCAGTTGTCTCTGCCCAAAAAGGGTGGAATGGACTGCAGTGTTACCATCCGAAATTTTGTCTTTTGTACAGTTATTCAATCTGCTGAGGTCCAAAATGGGTCTCCAGTCTCCTGTCTTTTTTCGTACCAAAAAGAATCTGGAGTAGATTCCAGATCCTAGCTGATCTGCTGGGACTGCCTGGATGACTCTTTTTTCTAACAGCTTTTTTATTTCTAGCTGTGCCTGACCCCTTTGTCCGGGTGGTACGTCGGGTAGGGGTCTTGGCGGTTGTACCGGAGGGGAAATGAAGGGAATTTTGTAACCCTCGGATATGATCGACTGTACCCATTTGTCTTGGGAGAGGGATTGCCTGGCTTCCAGGTACACAGATAATCTTCCCCCGACTGCCTCCGAAGGCGGACAGTCGGGCAGCTTCTCAGGGATGCTGAAAGGGTTGGTCAGGGAAGGATTCCCTGGAACCCTGGTTCTGTGGACCCCCTCTGCCCCTGGGGCGGCATCTGTTATTGTTCCCCCCTCTGCCTCTGGGGGGAAATTCACCACGTGCGGCAGGCGCGACTCCCTGTGGTTTGCGGAACCACATCTTTCCACCCCTCTGTCCCTTAGGATAAGGTCTAGAAGGTGTGGAAAAATGGATTCCCATGGCAGAGAGAGTCTTACCATCTTGCTCGCATCTGGTGAGGGTATTCTTCACCTGAGGTCCAAACAAATCTGAACCATCAAAGGGGGTGTTGGTGAAGGACGCCTTGAAGGGATCTGCAAAGTTACAGAGTCGCATCCAAGCGTGACGTCTCAATGCAACACCTGTGCCTGCGGCCCTACTCGCTCCATCGGCTGTGTAGGAGATAATCCGCATGGAGGAGTTGACAATGGAATTCAGGGTAGCCAGCTGGGAGTTCATCTTGTCCTGATACCCCGCAGCAGAAGGATCCTGTACAGTTTCACCCAGTTCTTTGAGCAAGTCTCTCTGAAGGCGGGTGAAATGACATAAATAGTTCAGCGATCGCATAGCAAAGGTCGCTGAAGCAAATGTCTGCTTGCCGTAACTGTCCATGGTCCTGGACTCTTTGTTAGGAGGATGAACAGGTACAGAAGGATCAGCTACTTCCTTCTTAGTGGCTGCTGCTACCACCATAGCATCAACTGAAACACCTTTGGTCAGAAAGGATTTGTCCTCCGAAGCAGAAATAAATTTAGAGGGCTTCCTAGGGGTAGGTTCCGTTGAGTCAGGAGCTGCCCACGCCTTTCTGGCCACTACTTCCATTAGTGGGTCGAAAGGGGGAGACACCCAGGAGGTGGAAGGGCGAGATCCAAAAGTGTCAAGGTAAACCGACTCATCCTCAGAGGGTTTGAGAGTGGACCAATTTCCCCTCTGTTTCAGGATCTCTAGGATGTCTGAAAAAGAGACATCCTCAGAGGGGGATCTTGGGGAACCCTCCGACTCATCCAAGTCGGTGTCTGACGTGACAGACTCGGGGGAGTCTATGTGCTTCCTCTTGCACTTTCTTTTCCTAGGGGATTCCCCTGAAGCTTCAGGGGAGGCCTCGGAAGAGGAGGAGACACCCAAAGTGGGTACCCTACACTTTGGATCTCTGCTGTCAGATGCAGGAGGATGGCCACAGACCGTAACAGGCACTGTAGAGGGAGGAGCTGCAGAACTTAACCTTGGAGTGGACACTGGGTCCAGCACGCTCCTCATCACCTCGAAGGCTCCCCTATCAGGCACCAAAGGCAGTCCCGGCTCCAAAGAGAACCGAACCGCTCCCGGCACCGACAGAGAAGGCTCTGAGAATGATGTAGAGGCCGAACTAACCAGAGCCGAAGCTCCGAGAGGGAGAGTGGGGGTCGGACAAGGGTCCGATGCCACTCGCCCCCCTCGGAGCCGACAATGGAGTCCCAGCGCCCGGACCTCTCCACGGACGGAACCAATGAAGAAGTCGGAGCCAACGACACCGGAGCCGAAGGTGGAAGTATCGGCTCCGACGTGGGCAAGGTTACGGTTCCGACAAACTCCGGCTCCGAACTTGAAAGGTGAGTCTGAGGAGGAATCGATGGCGGTACCGAGGGAGCCACCATCTGGTGAGACGGGCTTTGCAGCATTTGGGCTAGTGCCTGAGATTTTATGAGCCTACTGACCACCCTCTCAATATCGTGGTCGGAAAGCCTGGATGAGTGAGTCCTATGACTCCGCTCCGATAGGAGTGGTGATCTCGGAGCCGATCGGACGGATTCTAGCGAGGGGGATCTAGAGCACTTGCGCGCTGGAGTCGGCTCCGATGCAGGTTTCGGAGCAGATACGACCTTGCTCGCTTCAGATCCGAGTGGAACCGATGTCGAAGCCATCTCAGTTACACCAGTCCTCGACTCAGAAGCTGGAGCCGAGGGTTTGGCAGTTTTAGAAGACTTCCCCGAGCCAGACTTGGACGGGGAGTCATCGGGCTTCAATAAGCCCCTTAAGATGAGCTTATTACGACACTCCTGCAGGACTCTTGAACTAAATCCGTGACAGACAGAACAAGAGTCCTGCAGGTGTAAAGGCCCCAAGCAGTAGACGCAAGAAGTGTGACCGTCTGTCAGAGACATTTTCTGACAGCACGAGTCACACTTCTTGAATCCCGAGACCTTAGCGTCTTTGGACATAGTCCTAAATACAGAAAACACAGTAAACACAATCAGCCCACACACTCACTCAGCTTATACCCAGAAAGGAGTTAAGGGGACTGACTAAAACACCTCACACAGACACTCTAAGGGGTGGGGGAAACTAAGCTAAAGCCCGTAGGCCCAATTATAAAAATTAACTAAAAGGAAGGGAAGAAGGGCTACAAAAGGGCTGTAATAAATAAAACTATCGATAGGGACCTAAAATAGGGAAAACTATCTGAAAAATAGTTCTATTGAAAAAAATTCTCTTTTACTGACCTGAGCCGGTAAAAAAAGGCAACCTCGCAGCAAAGCGGCAAATGAGATCTGGGGAGTTAGCGCATGGTATTGTGGGATATAGGGCTGCCTTGAGCTGGTAAAAATAGCTCTCGAGCTATAGTATAGGCCGAGTCGGAGCCGAGGATCGGCTCCGAACCCATCCAGCAAGAATGAAGGTGAGAATGACAACTTAACATCCCTTGTTCCATTAGCCAGGATACATATGAGAATCCTACAGTGGTTACTCTTCTCCCAGTGGTCGCTTCAGGAAATTCCTCTGTCTCACCAAATCATAATAACAGAAGCTTACAAGAAGGATCTTCGTTGGTGGATTCAGTCCAACGAGTTAATCATCAGGAGACCATTCATTCCACATCAACCTGTTGCTACTGTGACCACGGATGCTTCCCAGATTGAGGGGGGGCATTACCTGGGAAAGACAGTTCAAGGCATATGGTAAGAACACGAGGCCCATTTGCACATCAATGTTCTAGAGATGAAAGCTGTGCTTCTGGCGTTGCAAGCAATCCACAACTCTCTTCCTCTAGGGACGATTGCAATCCAGTCAGACAATATGTCAGTGGTATGGTATATAAACAAACAAGGAGGAACCAGATCATACCCACTTTGTCGAGAGGCTCTGAGGGTTTGACAGTGGGCAATATTTCAAAACGCTTTCTAGTCGCAATGCACATCCTAGGAAAGTACAATATGATAGCCGACAAGCTCAGCAGGGCAGTTTTGATGCCTCATGAGTGGTCTCTGAATCAGAACATAGTGGAAGAGATCTTCTGCAAATCGGGCCAGCCTTGCTGCAATCTTTTTTCCACCCATATGAATGCCAAATGCAGCAGCTACTTTGCCCCAATCCCCCCTCCGGGGCAGACACCGAGAGAAACACTTGTTCACAATTGGCCCTCGGGACTTCTTTATCCTTTTCCCCCGTTTCCCCTGATATCAAAAGTCATTCAGAAAGCAAAATCTTTGGGAAGCAAGATGATTCTCATTGCTCCATACTGGCCTTATCAGATTTGGTTCTCCTTTCTCGGGCCTCATCTCCTGGAGGATCCATGGATTATGGACCCAGTTCCAGACCTGCTTACACATATGTCAGGAACGTTCCATCCCTCTCTTCACACCCTCAACTTGACAGCTTGGCTGCTCCACTTCCAACCTTAGTCAGGCTTCAGGATTTCACTCCAGCAGTAAAACATATCTTGATATCCTCTCATAAGCTTTTTACCAGAAAACTATATGCCAATAAATGGAAAAGATTTTCTTTTTGGCCACAGACCAAAAACATAGATCCCTTCACTGCCCCAATTTCTTCAGTTTTGGATTTCCTTTCAGAACTCTTCCAACAAGGCTCAGCCACTGCCACAATTAAAGTTCAGCTAGCAGCTATCTCCAATTTCCACTTAGGACAGCATACGCCTAACTTGATGGCACATAGACTGTGTAAAGCCTTTATGAAAGGCACTTCCTTACTCAAACCTCCATTTAAAGAACCTGTCCCTCCTTGGGATTTAAATTTTGTCCTTTCGCATTTAACCTCACCACCCTTTGAACCTTCATCCACTTGCGATTTAAAATTCATCTCTTGGAAAACGATTCATCTGGTAGCCATGACCTCAGTTAGAAGAGTTTCAGAGCTACAAGCACTTTCAGTCAAGCCTCCTTATTTGATCTTCCATAAAGACAGGGTTACTCTTCGAACTAACCCACCCTCTGTCCCTAAGATTTGCTCCCAATCTAATATTAACCAATCAATTGAACTTCCAGTATTTTTCCCAAACCATACCAACAAGGCAGAATACAGACTTCACCAACTTGATGTACATAGGCAACTGAGGTTCTACTTCCACAAAACTAAAGAATTCAGGAAGTCAGACCAGTTATTCATATCCTTTTCGGAGGCAAAAAAGGGTATGCCAATCTCTAAAATCACATTATCTAATTGGCTTTCTAATTGCAAAACTTTTAGTTACTCTTCCAACAACAAGGAACTCCCCTTCAAAGTTAGAGGTCACACAACCAGATCAGTAGCAACATCCCACTGCCTTTCAAGCCAGGATTTCAATGGACAGTATTTGTGCAGCCGCAACTTGGGCAAGCCCACATACTTTTATTACTCATTACAAAGTTGACTTGGCCTCCAGGGACAGAGCTTCCTTTGGTTGCACGGTGCTCAAGAGTGTATTCCCGTGAGCCACCCGAGAATAAGGTGCTAGGGATACTGTCCCACATGTAAAAATGAAGGCGAGATAGGACAACATAACATAAAGAAGTTATGTACTCACCATAACGTTCTATGTTTGTTGTCCATCTCGCCCTTCATTCTTACGAACCCACCCACCTACCCCCCCCTCCATATATTCCTAGAGGATCTGGTAGGAAATTTTGCTCTTTCCTTATGTTGGGAGATCTTTCACTGTTGTTTCTCCTTTACCTGAAGGTATAGTAAAACTATTTTCTATTATAGTTAGCAGCAAACAAAATCTGAGGATTGATACCACTGCATTATGGGATACCTACCTCGCCACGAGCCAACTTGGAGACTTCGAGCTTTGTAATTGGCCGAGTCCACATGTAAGAATGAAGGACGAGATGGACAACAAACATAGAATGTTATGGTGAGTACATAACTTATTTTTTTACCTCATTTAGTTCATAAAAAAACAGGCCATGTGCTCCTTACAACTAAATCTAATTCACCTAATTTAGTTCATATAATAACTCAGTGTAAACCTTCTATAAGAAAATTTGTATAGTTATATTCCTCCATAGTATAGCTGGTTCACTATCTCATTAACTACATATGGTAACTACATACTAACTAACTACATACAGTACTTTGTATAATCCTAATTAATTGCCAACACCAAAAGAAACACCAAAACCGAAAAATAAATAAATAAATAAATAACTTAAACCAGTCAACCAACATGTGGAAAGGAGATAGACACAATTCTTAACGATTTTGTTCTTTTTAACATAAAATAGAACCTCAGAAAAACAGGTAATCTTAATTAATTCCCACTATCAATGGCGCAAGACAGAAGGTCAGCCTGCTTGTTTCCCCTTCTGTTGCCAGCTTCACAGCACTTGGTATCCTTAATCAGTGTAGTAATTGCTTTATGCTCACAGATATTGAATTTTCTTACTGAGCACAAGAAATCTATTAGTGAGAGATGCAAATATTTGATAAATATGGAGGTCTCACTCCTAAAAAAAATAAATAAATAAAAAATAGACAGTGAGCAATATATATGATCAACACACTCTACATCTACCCTTATCAAAAAGCCTTATGCTAAGGGTTTAAAAAAAATTACTGCCAAAATCTCCTAGGTCCATGAAGACTGGGTCTCAACAAGAATCCAATACCACATCACCTTCAGGCACACTTTTAAAAAGAGTCACCAAAAGTTAAGTTACCACAAATCACCATACCACTATATAAATAAAAATGTTTTAGTGTTTGGTGCTTCTATAACCAGGAACACTTATTTTCTTTCACTAGGCTGGACAAAGAGTTACTGTAAGTTGTTTTTCAGCCAGGATCTCGGATATCTCAAGACCCTTAAGATCCTTTCACCTAACAAATATAACTGCAATGTGGTGGTGGTGGTGGTCCACATGACGATGAATGACTTAGGTTCATAGGTGGGTACTAGGCTATCTGCCCGAAGCCTAGCCGGAATGTGTTGGCTTTCGCCACCCCCTTAGATTAGTTCCCTGTGCCTCTGTCCAGCAGAGCCATTGAAGTGATCCCTGGGGTAAACTTTCTGTTTCCCATCCACTTGTCAAGGTTTCTCTTGAAGAGGGTTAGCGAGGAGCTCTGCCTAATGTAGATTGGAATCTTGTTCCAGAGCATGGGAAGTCTCTGGGACAGGAATCTGTCCCTCCAGCATGTCCTATTTATTGTTGTGGTGAGGTTTAGATCCCTGGAGCATGTGGCTCGAGGGGATACGGTTTTCTTTAGGTGGAGCACGTCCATCAATTCTGGGTTGGACATGGCCTTGTATGTCAGGCAGAGATCACCTCTGAGTAGACGGTATGCAACCGGGTACAGCTGGAGTTTCTTCAGTCGAGCTGCATAGGGCATCTGCTTGAGGCCAGTGATCCTCTTGGTGAGGTACTTCTGTGGTTTTTCCAGTTGTTGCAGGTGTCTTGTAAGGTACATCCCAAATGGGGCATTATACTCTATGATGGGTCTGATGAGTGATGCATAGAGGGGCCCAATGACCTCTTTCGATCTGGATGCAAACCCTTTTGTGATTAGGTGAGCCACATAGAAGGATTTTCTAACCACTTTAGCAATGTGATTATCAAAGGAGAGGTTACTATCTACTTGGGTCCCCAGATCCCTTATTACTTCTTCCATATTTAAGGGGCTACCACCTATGTGGTAGTTTGTGGGGACTTTGTTTTTTCCAAAGGGGATGACTATGCACTTTTTGGCATTTAGCTTGAGGTCATGGTTTTGCAACCAGGTATCTGTCTCAGTGAGACCCTTTTGGAGGATGTTTGTGTCAGCCGGAGAGTCAATTATAGCCCCTAGTTTGCAGTCATCTGGGAACTTGGTCAGCCATAGTCCTCCTGTGCTTGCCTGTATCTCTGAGAAGTATATACCGAACAGGAGGGGTCCTAGGACTGAACCCTGGGAAATGCCACTTGTAACCGGTTTAGAGTCAGACCTAGCCCCCGCAACTCTTACCATGTGGGTTCTGTTCGTGAGCCAGCTGGCAACCCATCTCATGACGTAGGGGTTTATGTTCAGGCTGGTGAGCTTGTCTATAATACCTGAGTGGGGAATGGTGTCGAAGGCCTTTGCGAGGTCTAGGTAAGCTGCGTGGACCACCTTTCCCTCATCTATGGCCTTGGTAACTGTCTCAAAGAAGTCCACCAGGTTTAGGAGGCAAGATCTGCCCTTAACAAAGCTGAACTGGGTAGGGTCCAGTGTTTGGAGGTTTCCAATGTCTCTGTTAATGAGATCCATGATGATGCGCTCCATAGCTTTGCAGACCAAGCTAGTCAGGCTTATAGGGCGATAGTTCCCGGGGTCCATTGTGGCTCCACCTTTGTGGAGTGGAATAGCCGTTGCTGTGCACCACTCTGTGGGCATGTAGCCTGTGGACAGGCTGAGTTTAAACAGTGTGTTTAAGTGAGGGGTTAGTTCATCTTTGAGCTCATGTAGGACACAGCCTGGGACACCATCTGGTCCCATTGCTGCTCAGATCAAAAATTGGTCTCAGGTCCCATTTTCTTTGGCACTCAAAAGAAGCGGAGTAAGTTCCAAATACTATCGTACTGATGGGACCGCCTAGATTACTCTTTTTGTAGCAGCTTTGAATTTCTTGAGCAGCTTATTCTCTCTGACTGGATGGAATGTCAGGGAGTTTCTGTCTTTGGACAGGAGGTAGAAGGGAAAAGGTATGTAGTAACCTCTGGATATCATTCTTAGCACACATGCATTTCTTGTGACATTTGTCCAGGTGCAAGCAAAAACGACCCCAGACTGCCTCCAGAGGTGGACAGTCGGTCTATGCTTCAGGAGTGCTGATAGGGCCTATCAGAGAAGGAGTCTCTGAAGACCTGGTTTTGCGGACCCCCTCTGCCTCTGGGGCAATGTCTGCCATTGAAACCTCCTCCTCTGCCGCTGTAGGAAGTGTCACCTTATAAGTCCTGAAAAGGTCCCTGAGATTTCCGGAACCACATTTTCTTACCACCTCACTGGTTCATAGAGAATGTACATTGAAGGGTAGAAAATTTGATTCCAACAGACAGGGTCTTTCCCTCTTGCTCGCTGAGGGTGAGCATATCTTTCACTGACGGCCAGAACAAAGAGGAGCCATTAAAGGGGGCATAAACAAATGATGTCTTGAAGGGTTCATCGAAGTTGCATAGCCTCATCCAGGCATGTCTCCTAACAACTATGTGAGAAAACTGCTTGTGAGGCACCCTCCACTGTATGGGAGATCAGCCTCATCGATGCATTGGAAATGGATGAAAGAGTGGCCAGTTGAGGGGAAACCTTCTTGAGGTCCTCCACATACATGGACTCAGAGAGAGAGAGAGAGAGAGACAGAGAGACAGAGAGACAGTTTGAAAACTCCTTGATCAAATCTCTCTGCAAATGAGTGAAGTGTGCCAGGCAGTTCAACGACCTCAGCATGAATGTAGCTGAGGCATACATACATTTTCCAAATTTGACCATTGCTTCTGGGCTCCCTGTTCGGTGGATGGACAGAGGAGCTTTGTTCAGCTTGCTCCTTCTTAGTGGCTGCTGCCAAAACTATTGCATCAACTGGAATTCGCTTTCCCCAGTAAGGTCTATCTGGAGGGGGAAATAAGAACTTATCCTGGTGTTTGGGGGTGGACTCAATAGTGTCCTGTTCCTTCCAAGCCCAGTGGGAAGCTAGGTCAATAAGTTCATCCGCCATGGGGAGTCACCCAAGCCGTAGATGGGCCATCCCTGAAAGCCTCCAGGAACACTGATTCCACAGGTGAAGAGGTTTGGAAGGACGAGACACCCTTCTGCTTGAGGATTTTCAAGATATCCCCAAAGGAGACATCATCAGGTGGCGATGAGGTGGAATCTTCTCTCTCATCAAAATCGATGTCTTCCGTGAAAGACTCCATAGGGGAGTCTAAGTGCCTACTCTTACACAGTTTCTTCTGAGATACCTCATCCATGGGGTGTTCGGGAGAGGTGTCAGAAGAAGGGGGAAATCCCTCTGGGGAATATGTGTGCGGGCTTCCCGAAGCTGGCTGACCTTCAGGAGCACAAATGATGGGCTCGGAGTTTGGACCCGATGAGTGGCAAGGGGTAGGATCCAAGATTTGACAGACCGGATCTCTATGCAAAGAGAAAGCCCTTTCTACTACCTGAAAGGCTGACACACCCGGGGAAAGCTGCCCCCCTCCTCGGAGCAGGGGCAGCTAAGGATGGGAAGTTTGGGTCAAACCCGGATCCGAGCCCTCCCGATAGAATCAGACTCAAGCTCTCCGGAGCTGAGGCACCAAGGGAAAGAGATGAATCTGACAAATTAGGAGGCAAACCCAACCGCTCAGACCTGGCACTGACCTCCTGGATCCGAGAACTGCTCTGATCTGAAGGTATCAGATCTGGTTAGAGACACCATCAGAGTAGAGATAGAGAACTTCCTTGGATCCAACACAGAATCTCTCAGGGATCCTGGGACTCCTAAACCACAAGTCAGATCGGAGAAGGAGAGAGTATTGGCTGGGCAGGTGCAGTCACGGATCTGAGAGGGGAAGCAGTTGGCAGGACCCCTATCTGGATCTGAGCCCTGAGAAATCTCCAGATTATCCTATCCACATCTGCTTCTCTCAAGCTCCTTGAAGATCTGAATGATGATGTGGATGCAGGCCTAGAATGCTTCTTTGGGGTTTTAAATAATTGTGAAGGCAGAGGCGGAGAAACAGCTTTTAAAACTCCGACGACTGGCTTATAGCTGTCAGCTCCAAGGGTCTGGGATCCGACTAGGAGGTAGATTGCAAGGGAGAACTGGCAATGTTAATCACGCCCATCAGATCCAATGAAGCCTGTGGATCAGAGGAAGGGGTAATGGTCTATGGATCCAAAGGGGTTGGATCCGAAGTCTTCCTGTGTTTTTCAGGTGGCTCCGATGATGCTCTCGGAGATTTCTGGAGGGCTCATTTCTTGGAATCTATGGAGCCTTGATGAGCTTCAGAAGGGGTTTGAGCTCCAGAAGAAGAAGCTGGAAGTAAGCCTTTAAGTATCAGTCTGTTGCGCCAGTCAAACAGGGCCCTGGGGTTGAAGGTGGCACATATGTCGCAGGCAGACTTGAGATGTTCAGGCCCCAGGCAGTAAACATACTTCTTGTGGGCATCAGAACTGGGAATCTTATGCCCACAAGAAATGCATTTCTTAAGACCAGTGAGCTTTTCAGACATTTTCAGAAATAGAAAAACTACATTTTCTACTAGAAGAATTATAGCAACTATACCAGAAAAGTGTTTAATAAGGCTACACACACACACACACACACACACACACACACACACACACACACACACACACACACACACACACACACACACACACACACTCTCTCTGACTAAACTACGTTAGTTAAACAAGAAGGTACAAGAGAGAAGTTAACACTGTACTACTGCAGACTTTAAACACACAATTTTAATTTTTTATTTATTTATTTTTGTTTTAGATAGTATGTAAAGCTATAGCTAATGCCAGCGACAAGCTATAGTCAAAAATAGGGAGAAGGAGAATAAGAAACACTAATTATAATCTTAAAACAGCAAAAACCTAGCTAAAAGTTATCAGAAAAGTAGTGAAAATGTTGAACTCTCACTGCTCGAGTTTTCGATCTGTCTTATTACAGTGGCGGCAAATGCGATCTGAGGAGTTGGGGATGTGATAAAGCATTATGGGTAGAGGGAAGAGCTTGAGATTTGGATTCGAAGTCTTGTATATGCAGCTGAGTAAGATCCGAAGATCAGATCCTAGACCCATTCATGAGAAAGAATGAAAAGGACAACATCAGATCTAGCTATTTAATAAACAGTACTAAACAAGCCCTGGTATACCCAGCTGTTTAATAAACAGTACTAAATAAGCCCTGACAGAGCCACTCTTAAACTATTTAACATAAGTTTAACCACTGCCTTTTCTCTGAGGTTTGGTGGGACAGCAGTAATGAAACCACTCCACAAGGGTGGCTCCACTACTGATCCTGAGATTTATAGACCTATCAACCTGATAAGTCTTGTTTACAGAACTATGCAACATATTATAAATGACCAGATAAACGTTGATATTAAAAATCGCATCAGGCTAGACCCGCAGCAATTTAGGTTTGTTAAGGATAGATTCTATCTAATGAATCTGGTTAACTTCTTTGAAAGGGTAATGAGGCTGTTGACAGTGGACTTTCTGACCACATGAAACACCATGATTTGACCAAAGCACTGGAAACCATCCCCCATGCCAGCATAGTTAATAATCTTAATGTATTACAAACAGATGTCTACATGGTAAGATGGACTGCAAATTGGCTAAAGGACAGAATCCACGAGGTGTGGGTAGCAGGTGTGTCAGAGAGTATGAGGATGACTAGTGGTGGCTCACAGGGCTCAGTGGTGGGACTTCTTTTGTTCAGAATTTAATTTTCTGATCTCCACACTATAAAACAAGACCTCTGACTAACAGATGATGGTAAACTGGAAGTCACTGTGAAGTCACTCTTGACCCTCAATCCCTTACACCTGCAAATATCTGGTGTATTAAAATGGACTTAAATTAAATGCTAAAAAGTGCAATATTGTCACATTCAACAGTCTATCCCTCCAACCAGCAAGCAACATAGACAATACCCTATTCCAAAATGAGAATTTTGTTAGAGACCTTTGATTTTGGGTTGATAATTCCTTTCCTTTGATCACTGTGTAGCAACAGTAATCAGAAAGTCCTTCTACTCAGTGCAGCTAATTGGTCAGAAATATCATACCGATCTAAAGATGTCATCTGCCCCTAACATTCAACCTTAATTAGGTTAACTGCTCTTCCTCCAACTGACCGTTATCTCCCACCAGTTCTTCTCCTCATTAACTGGGTCTACCAGACCCACCTTAGCCTCCCCAGCTCAACCTGACCTATCTCTGGAACCAGTGAGGAGATTGAGGACACTGGCGCAGCATCATCCTTGCTGCTTGGAAGTGTGTCCTAGACTCCTCCCTCCCATTAACAACCCTGCAAGCACCACATGGTGCTGTGTAAAAGTAACTACTGAAGGAGAACTCAAAGTATCACTCGGAAAATAAAAACAAACAACTGTTTTAATGAAGCGCTTTTCGTCCCACTCTATGGTGGGACTTCCTCAGATAAAATAAACCCAGATCCACAATGATTAAACAGTCATCAAAAACAATCATCAAAAGCAATCATGTGTCCACAACCACCAATACGAACAGTTCCTTCATTAAGCAACTGAACTAAATATTCATCAGTTAAAAACTTTACTTTGCTTTTATCTGAGGAACTCCCACCATAGAGTGGGACGAAAAGCGCTTCAATAAAAAAGAAGTTATGTACCTACCATAACGCTCCATGTTAGTTGTCCTTCATCTCACCTTCCTTTTTGCTAGATGGGTCCGACTCGGCCACTTTCTAAGGCTCGAGAACTCTTTACTGGCTTGAGGCTACCCCTTATCCCAGAATGCCCAGTGTCAGCTACCCAGATCTCGTTTGAGATAGCTCAAACTAGACATAATCATAGAAGATAATCCATTATTATTAAACCTGGATATACAGTAAATTGTCATGGTTTGCTTGGGAAGCAGCTAAGAATAAAACAAGTTAGCCAGTGAAACCATGGAAAAACTCCTCTCAATCCTTGTGGAATGGGGAAGGAGGGAGGGACGCAAGAAGGAAGGCGAGATGAAGGACAACTAACATGGAACGTTATGGTAGGTACATAACTTTTTATGTTAAGTTGACCAATCTCGCCTTCGTTCTGGCTGGATGGGACAGTGTCCCTAGCACCTCAATCCTGGGTGGCTCATTGGAACAGACTCTTCAGAACCGTGGAACCAAAGGAAGTTCAATGGACTGATTCAAACTGTGTTCTGAACAAACTTTAGGTAGAAAAGATGGGTTGGTTCTCAGAGAAACTCTGTCTTTGTGAAAAACCAGGTATGGCGGGCGAACACACAGGACATGGAGTTCTGAAACACACCTGGCAGAAGTAATAGCAACTAGGAAGAGAGTTTTCCAAGAGAGAACTTTCAAAGGACATGATGCTGCTGGTTCAAAGGGTGGCAGTATCAAGGAGGCCAGAACCAAATTGAGATCCCAAGGTGGAAGAGGCTCTCCCACCGGGGGTCTAAGTAGAGATGTACCTCTCATGAAGGCCTTACAGAGTTTGTGAGATATTATGCTTGAGTTAAAAACTCCGATGTGAAAATTTGAAATGGAAGCTAGTTGTACTCTGATGGTAGCAGCAGCTGCACCAGACTGAAACAGTTCTGCTAAGAAATCCAAAATTTCGTGTACTGAAGCTGTAAAAGGATCTAAATTCCTGGGTTCTGCCCAGTAAGAGAATATTTTCCATTTGCTAGCATAAACTTTCCTTGTAGTTGTCTTATGGGAGGAAACAATAATATTGCACACTGCTGGGGAAATATTGGGGAGCCTGGCTAAATGAAGTGGAGTAGCCAAGCTGTGAGCTTGAGAGATTAGAGGGATTGGTGTAACCCGCCTGACTGATGAATCAAGAGGTCTGGCACTGGGTCCAGAACCCAAGGCTGGGCTAGAAGGTGGGGATGAAGGAACGGAAACCAAATTGGTCGAGGCCAATAGGGGGCAATGAGGATCATCTTGCAACCCAACGATTTTGCTTTCTGAATGAATTTTGGAATTAGGGGGAAGGGGGGAAATGCATAAAGGAGTCCCTGAGGCCAATCATGGACTAGAGCGTCCCTGGGTGTCTGATCTGGAGGAGGAACAAGGGAGAAGTAGCTGCTGCATTTGTTGTTGAGGGGAGAGGCAAAGAGATCGCAGCAAGGCTGGCCCCATTTGCGGAAAATAAGATATACAATTTCCTGTCTCAGAGACCACTTGTGCGGCATGAGGATAGCCCTGCTGAGCCTGTCCGCTATTACGTTGGATTTCCCAGGGATATGTGTTGCTGTCAGAAAACGTTGGGAGGAAATCACCCATTACCACAGTCTGAGGGCCTCTCGGCAGAAGGGGTAAGACCTGGTTCCGCCCTGTTTGTTGATATACCAAACCACTGACATGTTGTCCGTCTGTATTGCAATATTCCCGGCAGGGAGAGAGTCTTGAAGAGCTTGCAACGCTAGGAGCACCGCTCTCATCTCCAGGACATTGATTTGCAAGTGGTACTCGTGAGGTTGCCACGTGCCTTGGACTGTCTTCCCTAGATAATGGCCCCCCCCCACCCTATCAGGGAAGCATTCGTGGTCACTGTGGCAACTGGATGGGATTCCATGAAAGGTCTGCCCTGAGTCACTAGTGGGGAGACCATCCACCAGGAAAGGTGTCTTTTGCAAGATTCCATAATTAGCATCATGTGAGACATGGGTAATTCCTGGAAGGACCGTTATGTGAAAAGAAGCCACTGAAGGATTCTCATGTGAAAGCGTGCTAAGGGAACTAGAAGAATGGCTGCTGCCATGGACCCTAGAGATTGAAGGACATATTTGAATTGAATTCTTTTGCTCCTCAGAAATGACACCTGTTTTCGAATAATGGAAACTCCTTCCTGAGGCAATTTTACAATAATTTTTCTTGTGTCTAGCTCTGCTCCTATGTATGTAATAGATTGACAGGGCAACAAGGCAGATTTTTCGAAGTTCATTGTGATGCCTAGTTGAGCACAGGATGTGATGGTGTAATCTCGTGCCTCTATAAGTTGTTGCCTGGTGGTAGCAGTGAGGAGCCAGTCATCTAGATAAGGAAACACCTGGAATCCTAGACGTCTCAGGTGAGCCGTAACTACTGCCATGCATTTGGTGAACACCCTGGGGGCTGTGGTGAGACCAAAGGGCAGAGCTCTGAATTGGTAATGGCTGGCCCCTAGCCTGAAGCGTAGAAATCTCTTGGACTGTCTGTCCATTTTTATATGATAGTATGCGTCCTGAAGATCTATGGAGCACATCAAATTGTCCTGACCTAGAAAGGGGAGCATGGACTGCAATGTTACCATCCGGAACTTTTCTTTTTGTACAGATTTGTTTAATCTGCTGAGATCCAGAATTGGTCTCCAGTTCCCTGTCTTTTTGGGCACTAAACAGAATCTTGAATAAGTTCCAGATCCTACTTGGTCTACGGGGACTTCCTGGATGGCTCTTTTTTCTAGCAGTCTTGAAACTTCTGTGACTGCCTGATCCCAGAGATTGGGTGGAACAGCTGGGATGGATTTTTTTTAAATAAGAGGGGGTTGATGGAAGGGAATTTTGTAACCTCCAGATATAATGAATAGTACCCATTTGTTTTTTTTAATATTTTGCCAGGAGGCGATTGGGTACAATGAAAGCCTTCCCTTGACTGACTCCAGAGTTGAGCAGTCGGGCATCCCTTCAGGGATGTTGATAGGGTTTGGAAGAGAACATATCCCTATCATAATGATTTTGCGGACCCCCTCTGCCACAAGGGCGGCGTCTGCCATTGTTACTGTTTCCCCCTCTGCTCCTGGGGGAAAACTCACCATGTGCGTCAGGCAAGGGTCCCTGGGATTTTCAAAACCACATCTTTCCACCCTTCTGACCCTTTGGTTATGGTCTGGTAGGAGTGGAAAAATGGATTCCCACATCAGAGAGGGTCTTGCCTTCCTGCTGGCACCTGGTAAGCATGTCTCTCACCTGAGGTCCAAAGAGAGGAGCCATCAAAGGGGGTATTGGTGAAGGACGCTCTGAAAGGTTCCGCAAACTGACACAGCCGCAGCCAAGAATGTGTCCTAAGAGCCACTCCTGTTCCTGCATCTGCTCGCTCCATCGGGTGCGTATGAAATAAGCCTCATGGAGGAGTTGACTACTGAATTTAAAGTCGCCAGCTGGGTAGTTACCTTGGTGAAGCTCCCTCAGCTGTGGGATCTTGTAGAGTATCTCCATGCTCTTTTAGGAGGTCCCTCTGAAGTCTAGTAAAATGGGAAAGATAGTTCAGAGACCTAAGGGAGAAGGTCGCTGATGAAAACATTCACTTTCCATATCTGTCCATCATACGAGACTCTTTATTCGGTGGATGGACAGATGAGGAGGTTTCAGCTAACTCTCTCTTTGTGGCTGCTGCTACTACCATGGCATCAACTGAGACACCTTTAGTAAGGAATTGTTTGTCTTGGGGGGGCTGTGATAAATTTATTAGGTCTCCTCGGGACAGGTTCCATGGCTACGGACATGAGTGGATCAAAAGGCGGAGACACCCAGGAGGCGGAAGGTCGTGAACCAAATGCGTCCAGGTATACAGACTCGTCCTCGGAGAGGGCTAGGGAAGTCCAGCTACGCCTCTGCCTAAGAATCTCAAGGATGTCCAAAAAGGAAACATCTTCAGAGGGGGACCTTGGTGACCCCTCCGATTCATCCAGGTCTGTATCTGAGGTGACAGACTCAGGGGAGTCTTGGTGCTTTCTCTTACACTTTTTCTTCCAGGAAGCCTGCTCAGAATGCTCTGGGGAGGTTTCGGAAGAAGAGGGTTCACCCAATGATGTGTCCTGGGGCATAGGTTCCCTACGCTTTGGGGCTGGAGGAGAAGCAGAGCTTGACACAGGCACCGAAGGGGACGGAGCCGATGGGACCAATAGTGGGGCCGTCTGTGGGGACAGCACTCTCCGCATGACCTCGAAAGCATCACGTTCTCGACACAAAGAGGGCTCCGGCTCCGAAGAGACAGGAATCTCACTCTGCGCCAAGGGCGACAGCTCCCAGGCCAATGTGGGATCCGAGCTCAACTGAGCCGATGCTCCAAGAGGGAGAGCGGGGTCGGACAAGGGTCCGATGCCACTTCCCCCCCTCGGAGCCGACGAGAGAGCTTCGGCACCCAGATAGCTCGATGGAAGGACAAACTGAGGTAATCGGAGCCAACATCGGAACCGAAGGAACCACTATCGGAACGTCCATGGACTCCGGCTCTGAACTAAGCATAGTCGGAGGAGGAATTGATATCGAAGCGGATGGAGCCGAGGCCTGTTGAGGCGGGCTCGAAAGCAATTTTGCAAGGGCCTGTGACTTCAGCAACCTACTGACCACTCTCTCCATGTCCTGATCCGAAAACCTCGAGGATCGAGAGGAGTGGGAAGATGAGCGATTACTGGCTTTGCTCTGAAGTAAGGGTGACTGTGGCACCGAGTGAATCGGCTCCAATGAAGGAAACCTAGCTCATTTGTGGCTCTGAGACGGCTCCAAGGTAACAGTTGGAGCCGAAGGAGGAGTAGTCTTGTCTGTGCTAGAGGGCACCGACACGCTTGGTCTGTCAAGCTCACAGGTCAGTTCCGAACATGGAGCCGACGGCTTGACTGACTTCACAGATTTCACTGGCTGAGATGCTTTAGCCGGAGAATCCTGTTTCAACAATCCACAGAGGATTCGCTTGTTTTTCTGCTCCTGCAGGACCCTTGAACTAAAGGCATGACAAATAGAGCAAGAGTCCTGCAGGTGCAGAGCCCCCAAGCAATATACACAACTAGTGTGCCCATTTGCCAGAGGCATCTTCTGACAGCATGAGTCGCACTTTTTAAACCCTGAGGTTTTAACTTCCTTGGACATTCTAAGAAAAAAAGAAGGAAATACCACACAAAAAGACACACTACAATAATAAAAATTATATTGATAAAAACCTTAAAGGAGAGTCTCTAACCTAAACAGCTGTCCTGAAGGGGGGGGGGGGGGCTCTCTAAGTTAAACGAGTTCAGGGAAAAACAGAAGGCCTAGCGACTAAGGGGTGACGGCCAACACAGCACAAAAACACAGTAAAGGACCAGATAAGGGGTCTACGACTAAATAAACATACAAACTACTATAAACAGTGAAAAAAAAATACTAACTTTTCAAGTAAATTATTTAACTTTAAACAGAGAAAACGTTATACTATGCTTGAGCCAGTATTGATGCAACCTCGCAGCTGAAGTGGCAAATGAGATCTGGGTAGTTGACGCTGGGCATTCTGGGATAAGGGGTAGCCTCGAGCCAGTAAAGAGCTCTCGAGCTATAGAAAGTGTCCGAGTCAGAGCCGAGGATCGGCTCCGAACCCATCCAGCAAGAACGAAGGCGAGATTGGACAACGTAACATCAGTTGTTTGTTTTTATTTTCCAAGTGATACTTTGAGTTCTCCTTCGGTAGTTACTTGTACATTGTATTTTCTTGGTTCACCACCACATGGTGCTGTGCCAGTTGATACATACATAATTCTGCACATTAGCAACCTCCGACCTTGACATTACGCCGGATGGTGTTCACTAGGCTCATAGTGTTACCTTACTGTACTGAGCCTTAGTTGCCCATGTCCGTCCCCAGGATGGAGCCGAATGGCTGATCCCTTCTGCCCTCCCCTTAGTGTGGACCTAAAATACCCATGCTGCTGTTCATGCCTAAATCTCGGTAGCAGTACTGGCTTTTCTCTCTCTCTCTGTATCATGGGGGACACTTTGATGAGGCCATTTAGTGAATACAATGCCCCCTTAGGAATGTACCTCATTAAATATATCAAATGACTAAAACAGACCCCAGAGGTCTTAACCAATATTAAAAACTTAAAGCTTAAAAACCCTAAGCTATCAAAAAAGACTGGAATCACTGTCGCTTTATTCAGCATCTCACACACTTCTGAGGGGAGATCTATGCCTTATCTTTAGTGCCATTAGGGACCCAGTGGTTCTGGATCTTTTGTATCTCCACAAACCAAAAAGTATAACAAATAACAGAACTAGGGATCTAAATTTTCACCAGCAGATAAATAAAACAAGGAAGGGAGACAGGTTCATTACATAGTGCCTTTCCCGCCTCTAGGATAGACTCATTCTGCAAATTAAACAGTGTGGTACATTATCTTTATTCCAGTGGGAACTGGAAAATTGGATCAGTATTCACAAATTCACCCCTGGCTTGACTGGTCTCGTCCTTCTTCAAAAAGGAGGTACAGTCTAAGGGTGGGTACAGGCAATGTGTAAATGGTTGCAAGACTCAGTTGCATTGTATATAACATGATACTAGTATGCTACTCTGATAATAAATGAAAATAAAACTTTTTGTATCTTCAGTTCTAAACACTGTTTATTTTTCCAAATACTTTACTCAGAAACATGGTTTAAAAGCTCCACAAGGATAAGACCACATGGTTAACATGTCTTAGACGTCTTTTGTTTGCATTTTTGTTGCAAACACTGTTAACACTTTCTCAGGTAGTACAGTCAGTCAGCAATGTTTCCTTTGTGAAGTTTAGCCTTGCAACTTTTTTCAGTATTCAGTATTATATCATTAAGTTTTGTCCAGCATTTAATCTTACTTTCTCAACCAACTACACTCATAGATAAACACCTGTTTTTAGAAAACTATGGCTATGTATAAAAAACGTAAAATTTGTGTAAGTTACCTCTGCTTATGCTTCATGTATATAAAAAAAATACTTCAACAGATTCAAGTGTTTGAATGAAGCAACTGCTTTAGGTGAGTAAGTCAACAATACTGCTCAATGAACCAAGCTACAGCCAAGTTTGAGGTCTTGTGAGCCAAAATAAGTGCTGATCCACAAATACAGTATTGTTATACAGGAAATAACAGATGAGTGCTGGATTTCTTCTTCCAGTATCCTCAGCTCAGTATATTTCTGAAACTTACACACACACACACACACACACACACACACACACACACACACACACACACACACACACCTTACACATCTGGTTCGAACTTCCCAATGTCATCTGATAGACATGGCGAGCACACAGCCCAACTACCATACACTGTTTGGATTTCCTCTTAAGATATCCTCAGCTTGGCACATTTATGAAAATCTCTTCATCTCCCATGCTCAGTGCCTCTGGTCTGCTCACTCTGTGACACCATGTGCCACAGATGGATGGTGCCTCTGGCTGCTGTTCACCCCATATGAGCTTATGCATTAAAGCAACAACTCTGAAAGATACACCGAGATATAGAAATACAAAATAACATACCTGCCTGACTAACTGTAAAATCCATCTGCAGATACTGGAAGAAGAAGCTGTCCAGACAAAGTGGGCAGTAGAAGGGTAATAAGCAACCTCTATAGAAAACCTCCGGTGCTAGACATAATGCATCTGTAATAACTCTATAAGTTAATCTGTGAGAAGGCCTTTTGTGATGCACAACTGTTGGGAAAAATCTCAGACACTAAAAAAGTTACTCTGGAAGGTAACAGCCGGGGAAGTTCAAACAGTGGAATCCTGAAGCACCAAGGTGCTAAAGAAAATGTTGAGTCCTGCAGTTATGGTCCAAGAAATTATGCAAAGTAAAAGTGAAACCTGAGTTTCAGCAGGTGCAGCATAAATATCCACAATGAAGTTATTTTTGAAGACAGAAACAGACCTTGTTGGACTGAAAAAAAGAAGTTATATACTCACTGTAACGTTCCATCTGTATTGCCTGCTTCAGTCTTCATCAAACCTTTGGGTTTAGATTCCGACCTCGGAAACGACTCCACCGTTAGCAAGCTAAAGCTTACGAACTAGAGCTCTTCCTGCCCTATTCATAATCCCTCACTCCTCCCAGATACCTCAGATTGAGTTTGCTGCCAATTCTCCCAGCTGAGAAATTACTCTGATGGAGTGGAACATCTGGTAAACGTTTTACGTGACAATGGGAATGTAATAACCTCTGGATACGACTCTCAGCACCCACGCATCTGAGGTGATGGCCTCACAAGCTCTTGAGTGCAGTGCCAGATGACCACTGAATGCCTCCAGAGAAGAGCAGTGGGGCAACCCTTCAAAAATGCTGAAAGGGCCCACTGGAAAAAGTCCCATGGAAGGCCTGATTCTGTGGACTGCCCCTGCACCGTAGATGGTGTTGGTTATGATAGCTGCCCCCAGCCCACTGGAGGAACCCTCTGGAGGAGTGTCTTGGAAGAGCTCTGTGACTTTCTGAAGAAGAAATGCTTACCCCCTTTCTGATTCCTTGAAAAGGTCCGCTG
Organism: Protopterus annectens; assembly: GCF_019279795.1. Taxonomy (NCBI): domain Eukaryota; kingdom Metazoa; phylum Chordata; order Ceratodontiformes; family Protopteridae; genus Protopterus; species Protopterus annectens. The sequence continues at coordinate 375,478,141 of NC_056728.1, read as the reverse complement.
GTGGGTAGCAAACCATACTCCAGCATAGGACATGTCTTACCATCCTGTTTGCTCCTTGTCAGAGTGTCTTTGTCTTTTGGCCCAAACAAAAAGGACCCGTCAAAATGGGCATTAATGAAGGATGCCTTAAAACAGTCCACAAAGTTACATAAACACATCCAAGAGTGGCAGCGCATGGCAGTACCAGAGCCAGCCACCTGAGATGCTCCATCAGCTCCAATCGAGATAAGCCTCCTAGAAACACTGGTGATTGTAACCAGGGTAGACAAATGAGTTTCCTGCATCTTTTGTGCTGCCAGAGACTGCTGCATCTTGTGGGTTCTTGACACTTCAGACACTAGATTTTGTTGAAGTCTTGTCAAGTGTGACAGGTAATTAACAGCTCTCAGTGCAAAAGTAGATGAGGCATAGGAATGCTTCCTTAAATGTTCTATTGCCTGAGACTCCCTGTTCAGGTGATGAATCGAGAAGCTCTCCTCAGAAATCTCCTTCTTAGTGGCTGCTTCCAGCACAACAGCATAGATGGCTAGACCTCCAATGCAGCCTGTCCGGGGGGGGGGGGTGGGGGGGCCTTATCCAGCTTTATGGGGATGGGATCCACTGTGTCGGGTTCCTTCCACACCTTCCGGGATACCAGATCTATAAGGGCATCCGGAGTGGGAACTACCCAAGGCATGAAATGGCCTATGCCAAAGGAGTTGAGAAATACTGACTCCTCTGGAGAAGGTGTTTCAGTGGTCCAGCCTCTTCACTGGTGAAGTAGCGCCAATAAATCAGCAAAATGAGGAGTCATTGCGCAGACAGTTAGGGAATCCCTCTCTTTCCTCAAGGTTGGTATTGTTGGTTACAGACTCTTCCATGAAGCCAAAGTGTTTCCTCCTACACTTTCTCTTTCCCGATACCTCCCAATCTGACAAAACTAGGGAGGAGGGAGAAGAGTCTGGAAGCCTCACCATGGGAGCAGACTAGAGGCTAGCTGACATAGGCTGACAAGGAGTAGACTGATGACTGGTTGCAGGTACTGATGGAAAGGGGGAGGTAATGCCGACTTGGGAAATATGACCCTTCTCCCAAGAGGAGAACTTCTTCACTACAACTTCAAAGTCCAAGGCAAAAGATGGCCTCTCAGGTCCGAGGGTCCCAGAACCCAACGGTACCAGAGACAACCTCAATCCCGAGGGAGCTGCACCTAGACCCAACATTGAGATCGGTGCCGAGCTGTCCAAAGCCCCAGTGGAAGCAATGATCCCAAATCAGACACAATCAATCCCAACCCAGAAACTCTTGCTTCGATGCCACGGCTCAGAGGTCTTGACAGCGCTAAAAACATCAAAGCTGAAGTGACCAAAGAAAAGGATGAACTTGGATCCAACCCAGAGGATGGAAATTCATCCAGCCCTGGAGACCTTGGATTCAATGGGGCCAGGGAAGGAAGCCAGACAAACCGACCCGATGGTCCTGGTGTACAACCCGGACCTGAAGGGATAAGGTCTAACTGCATCTGTGCCTACAAAAAGGACCTCATCTGCTGCTCCAATTCTACGGTGTTAATGCTGCCTACTGACTTCAATGACCAGATGGAAGATGCCAACAAAGAGGGCTTCGAAGGTCTTTTGGAAGAAGAACTCTGCATACCTGATCCAAGCTAGAGAGACTGTGAAACAGGGTGGAGATGGGGAAAACTCCAGCGACCGCTCTGGTGGGATACACTGTGAAAAGGGAAAGACTGCCCTAACTGAAAAAGCCTCTTTAATTAAAGGGGCTTAGGGTGCTCAGAGCCAGAAAAGAAGTCTTACTATATTTTGACACCGAAGAAGATATGCTCTGAAATGCTGGAACCAATATCTGTACTGGGGCAGCTGGGGAACCCAAAAGTCTTGAGACCTTTGGGTCTGTTAAGCCTGAGGTAGCAAGGTCAGAAGCAGAAGATGAAGAGGATTTCTTGTGACACCTTTTGAAGGTCTGAAGTCTCACTGATGGGCTTCTTGGACCCGTCTTCTGAGCAGACGATGAAGCCACCCCAGAAGCAGAAGAAGGAGAACCCAAGGGTAGAAGCCCTTTTAGAACTAACTTGGACTAATGCTCTGCTCATTGATGGCCCTATTACCAAAACCTTCACAAATGGAGCATCCAGAATCTAAATGCGCAGGATCCAGACAATAAACACACTTTAAATGTGCACCCTGGAAAGGCAACTTGTGCCCGCAGAAAATAAAAATGTTATGTCTTACTATAACTTGGCATCTGTGTTGTCTTTCAATTCTTTCATTCCGCCTTACAATGGGGTCTCAGATCCTAGCTTCAGATCTGGCTCGGCCACATTCATCAGACTTGGATCTGACTCAAGCTCCTCCTTCTTACTCACAATGCACTACATCCACCCAAGACCCTCAGATTGAGTTTGCTGATTCCACACATCCAAACCCCACAGCAAAGGAACAGCAGAGGAGACTCAGACATGGGACACAGTAGTCACATCATTTTTTATTTTATTTTTATTTATTTTATTTTACAAAAAAGTGAGATGGAACAAGGTCCATTTACAGTGGAGGCCCGGGGAGAAAACCTCCACAACATAACAGTACAAATACAACAAATGACAAAAAAATTCTGTACAGAGACATATATATACAATCAGAGCTCCATGTCTTTATATGACAACACATAATCCACGAATGACAGAAAATTCCTATACAGTGGCATATATACAATCAAGGAGATTTTTTGTACCTTAGTTTGATTTGAGCAAGCTTGGTATATAGATAGCATAACTTTGAATTCCCTATTGGTAGTACAAAGCATAAAAATGAAGGAATGGAATCTGGAAAATCATACTATTCGGGAGATATGTCATAGAGTGAGAAATAGTTTGTAGGATAGTAGTTCCTGATAGGGAGTATTTGACTAATACTGAATAGCTGAGGCAAGCAGTGAGGAGATGAGGTGTGGCAAGTTAGGAGGAGAGCAGATAAGATTTTATGTGATACAGGGACAGTGCCATGATTGCAAGAGGTGTGACTTTAGTGATGTCTTGAAAAGTGAGATGGATGGTGCAGAGGAGATACTTTGGGGGAGGTTATTCCATTCCCTAGCAATGGTGTAGGAGAACAGACTTTTCCCTGCAGTGTTATTGGCTTTGGTTATGCAGAGCAGGGTTTTGTTGGATGAGCGTAGAGGGCAATTTGCAGAATATTGGTTTAGAAGTTGGATTAGGGCTGGGGTTTTCTGACAGTTCCTTATTATGTTGAAGGTGAGGACTAATTGGCGATAGCTAATTAGCTGAGGGAGTTACACTGTAGTTGCTTCAAGGCAAGACAGTGATGACTTCTACAAGTGGAGTTGTTAGCAAATTTTGAAATTTTATTGTAATATGACTCTAGTTTGTTTAGATCTGTTTTCCTGATATGAGTTAGGATTGGTGATGCATACATTAGGGTAGACAAGAGGTGGGTTTGGGCTAAGGTGATTCTAGCTTGGTCGGATAGGAACTGTTTGTGTTTGTATAGGGTCCCCAATTTCTTAAGTACCTTTGTGATGGTTTGTGAGATATGGACATTAAAGTTTAGACTGCTATCTATTTCAACCCCGAGCAGCTTAGTGTGAGGGGAGGGGGAGATTGTGGTCCCGCTTTTGGAGGTGATAGTGAAGGTAGCACGTGTGGATTTGGATTTATTGGGGGTAAAAAGGAGTAATTTGGTCTTGTTGGGGTTTAGAATGAGTTGGATATTGGTAATCCATTGTTTCACGGAGTAGAAGGATTCTTGGGAAAGCTTTTAAAGAGTGGTTATGGATGGGGCTGAGCAGATTAGGGTGGAGTCGTCTGCGTACTGTAAAAGTGATGCATGCAGGGTGGAAGTATGTAGTTTCATAACATAGGATCCTCTAGAAGAAAAAAGGCAGGGATGGTTGGGTGGGAAAGTGAGGAGGAATGAAGGAAGACACCACAGATGCCAGTGGTCTTCTTCATTCCTCCTCATGAAAGGGTTAGAGTCCCCAGATAAGTAGATCCTGGGTGGCCCTCATGGAAGGATCTGTCGAAGCACCATCGAACCAGGAGGCCCTGCTGCTGCATATATCCAACTTGTAGTGCGATACAAAGGTGTGACTGTTAGACCATTTCACTGCTGCACAAATATCATCAATGGTAGTTCTAGAATAGAAAGCCTTAGAAGTAGCCATAGCTCTGGATTGAATGTGCCCTGAGAGGTCTAGGTAATTCCAATCCTTTGGATGAGTAAATGTACGAAATGCAGCCAGATATCCATTTTGCCAAGATTATTTTAGACACCGCTTGTCCAAGTCTATTAGATGAGGAAGCTGCAAAGAAATTATCATACTTCCTGTGTTGTTTGGTCCTGTGCAGGTAAAAACAAAGTTGTCTATGAACGTCTAGAAGATGGAGAATATACTCCTCTTTATTACAGAAATTTGGAAAGAACACTGGTAATTGGATGGATTGATTGATATGGTTCACGGTAGCTACTCTAGGCATAAATAAAGGGTTGGTGCATAAGGAAACTCTGTCTTTATGAAAAAGTACATAAGGAGGTTTGGAGGATAAGGCCTGTAATTCAGAAATCCACTTAGGGAAGTTACAACCACCAAAAGGGATGTCTTCCATGACAGAAACTTCATGTCACAACTTGCTGATGGTTCAAAGGGTCCATGGGTCAAAGCCTGCAACACAAGAGTGAGGTCCCAAGGAGAAGATGGATCCTTGATTGGAGGCCTTAATAAGAAAACACTTCAGGAAAGATTTATATAACCTAAAAGTGAACAGAGAATAGAACTGACCTGCAGCATAAAAACTGGAAATACCAGCTAATTGGAGTTTGATAGTCGAGAAACTAGCACCTTCCTCAAAAAAGATGCTAAGAAATAAAAGATCGTCTGAAACTGGTGCTGAGAAAGGATCAGTGTTTCTGCTTGTGGCCCAAATAACAAATCTCTTCCACTTACTAGTGTAGACTTTTTGGGTGGAAGCCTTTTGCATGGCTAGAATAATTTTTTGGACCAGGGATTTACGCCTGGACTGTCTCACTTGGATTGGGAGTGGAGAAACCAAGCAGTCATTTTGAGGACTCAAAGATTCGGATGCTGCATCCCTGACAGATGAGAAAGGAGGTCCTGAGTGGGCTCCAGTATCCAAGGAGTATATTTCAGATGAGACCATAGGAAGGTGGACTACAGTTGACAAGGCCAGAAGGGGGCAATTAGGATGACTGAGCTCTTCAACCTGCTTGCCTTCTGAAGAAACTTTGGGATGACCAGAAGAGGAGGTTAACCATATAGGAGATCCAGGGGTCATTTGAGGACTAGAGCATCCCCTCAGGGATTCCCCCATTGGATGGATCAGAGAAAAGAACTTGCTGCATTTGTTATTGGGGGGAGAGGCAAAGAGGTTGCAGCAAGGTTCATCCCAACGTTTGATGATCATATCCACCACAGACTGATTGAGGGACCACTTGTGCGGAACCAGGAGCAATCTGCTGAGTCTGTCCACTAAATTGTTGTTTTTCCCCAGGATATGTTTTGCAACTAGAAGGTGGTCTGAAAATATTGCCCATTCCCACACTTTCATGGCTCCCTGCACAAGGGGTAAGAACAGGTTCCTCCTTGTTTGTTGATGCACCAGACAACGGACATGTTGTTGGTGTGTACTGCAATAATCCCCAAAGTCCTGAAAGGTGTGCAGTGTTAGGAGGACTGCTCTCATCTCTAGGACATTGATATGCAGCCTGGTCTCAGTAGGGGACCAAGTGTCTTGGACCATCTTCCCATTGTAATACCCCCCCACCTACACTGGGAAGTGTCCATGGTCACAGTGACTGTACGGGGGCAATTAGGATGACTGAGCTCTTCAACCTGCTTGCCTTCTGAAGAAACTTTGGGATGACCAGAAGAGGAGGTTAACCATATAGGAGATCCAGGGGTCATTTGAGGACTAGAGCATCCCCTCAGGGATTCCCCCATTGGATGGATCAGAGAAAAGAACTTGCTGCATTTGTTATTGGGGGGAGAGGCAAAGAGGTTGCAGCAAGGTTCATCCCAACGTTTGATGATCATATCCACCACAGACTGATTGAGGGACCACTTGTGCGGAACCAGGAGCAATCTGCTGAGTCTGTCCACTAAATTGTTGTTTTTCCCCAGGATATGTTTTGCAACTAGAAGGTGGTCTGAAAATATTGCCCATTCCCACACTTTCATGGCTCCCTGCACAAGGGGTAAGAACAGGTTCCTCCTTGTTTGTTGATGCACCAGACAACGGACATGTTGTTGGTGTGTACTGCAATAATCCCCAAAGTCCTGAAAGGTGTGCAGTGTTAGGAGGACTGCTCTCATCTCTAGGACATTGATATGCAGCCTGGTCTCAGTAGGGGACCAAGTGTCTTGGACCATCTTCCCATTGTAATGCCCCCCCACCTACACTGGGAAGTGTCCATGGTCACAGTGACTGTACGGGGGTTGTTCAAAAATGGTCTGCCTAGAATGAGGCTGTCTGACTGTATCCGCCAGCTGAGGTAACAACTGCAAATGGTAGTCAACCCAATGTGAAGGGACAGCAGCTGAAAGAGGATGGACCATTGTGTCGCTAAAGTCCACTGCAGAACCTGCATGAAAAGTCTGGCTAGCACAATTAGAAGAATAGCTGCTGACCCTGCAGGACGAATCGAGCAGGGGGTGCCTGTTGGACTACTAATTCCTGTACCTGATGTCTCAGAGTGGCTACTCTGTGTGAAGGAAGAGAAGCTATCTGATCCCTTGTGTTGAGCTGCATACCTATAATTTCCAGGTTCTGTGCTGGAGTCAGGTTGGATTTATTCATGTTTATGGTGATGGCGAGAGAGTGTGATAACTGTATTAAGTAATCCCTGTCTTGGATTAGTCGACACTTAAAGTAAGCAATCAGGAGCCAATCGTCCAGGTATGGAAACACCTGGAATCCCCTAAGCCTCAAGTGGGCCGCTACCACTGCCATGCATTTGAACATCGGGGGGGGGGGGCTGCGTGAGCCCAAAGGGCAGTGCTCTGAATTGATAATGATTGGCTCCCAGCCAGAAGTGCAGATATCTCCTGGACCACCTGCCTATTTTGATGTGACAATACGCGGCCTTTAGCTCTATCGAGCACATCCAGTCGTCTTTGTGCAACAGTGACACAATGGACTGAACCATAACCATCTGGAATCTTGACTTCTTTAAGTATTCCTTCAATTTGCTTATATCCAAGATGGGTCTTAGGTCCCCTGTCTTTTTTGGCACCAAAAGGAAGCAGGAGTAGGTTCCGAACCCTCTTTGTTTGGTTAGGACCTCTTTGATGACTCTTTTTAGCAAAAGTTGTTGGATTTCCTGCACTGCCTGCTCCCTTTGACTGGGTGTCACATCAGGAAGAATCTTGGAGTTTGGGGGGAGAAGAGAAAAGGGAATGTAACAGCCTCTCAATATTATGCTTACCACCCAAAGCTTTTGAGTCAACTGGGTCCAGGCTTTTGGGTGCAAAGCTAGTCGGCCCCCAAATGCCTCCAGAGACGGACAGTTGGGCAGCACTTTAGGAGCACTGGTAGGGCTTATCGGGAAAGGATTCCCTAAAGTCCTGGTTCTGCGGACCCTCTCTACCTCTAGGGCAGCGTCTGCCATCAAACCCTCCCCTTCTGCCTCTATAGAAGGGTTCCCCGCACAGGTCATGGAAAGTCCCTTGGGATTTGCAAAACCACATTATCTTGCCTCCATGTTGGTTCCTAGAGAAAGACCTCTAGGGGGTAGAAAATTTGATTCCAACAGCAGAAAGGGTCTTCCCATCCTTTTCACTGTGGGTGAGTGTATCTCTAACTGACGTCTCAAAAAGGGAGAAGCCATCGTAACAGGCATTCACGAATGATGCCTTAAAGGGCTTCACATAGCCTCATCCTGAACCGGCTGCTCCCGAGGTGCTCTCCACAGTATGGGAGATTAACCTCATCGATGAGTTGGCAACGGACGAAAGTGTGGTCAGCTTGGGAGAAAGTTTCTAAAATTCCTCCGCAGGCATGGACTCTGAGATAGAAGCTGAGAGTTCTTAAATCAGATCTCTTTGAAGCCGAGTAAAATGAGCTAGGTAGTTCAACAACCTCAGCCCAAAGGTGGCTGAGGCATAAACGGACTTTCCAATCCTGTCCAATGCTCTAGACTCCTTGTTAGGCAGATGGACATTAGCAGTTTCTTCTGCCAGCTCTTTCTTAGTGGCTGCCGCCACCACTATGGCATCGACTACGGGACCCTTACTCCAGTGTTTCCTATCTACAGGGCATACCAGAAACCTATCAGGTCATTTGAGTATAGGCTCAATGGTGTCCGGTTCCTTCCATGCCCACCGGGACATCAAGTCAACCAGGACATCCGCTGGGGGGGGGGGGTCACCCAAGACATTGATGGGCCTGTCCCAAATGCCTCCAAGAGAACTGACTCCTCAGAGGAAGGAGGTTGGGCAGACCACCCACTTTTCTGCTTCAGGATCTCTATGTCCCCAAAGGAGATGTCTTCAGGTGGGGATCGGCGGGATCCTTCCCCTCATCAAAGTCAGTGTCCTCAGTTAAAAGACTTCAGTGGGGAGTCAGCGTGCCTCCTTTTGCACGTCTTCTTCAGAGGGACTTCCTAAGCTGGGTACTCTGGAGAAGTATCGGAAGAAGGGGATTCCCTCCTCCTTGGAGGCCGCTCAGGACAGGAAGACTTATGGCAGGATGACTGCGAGCAAGATCTGGATCCGATGAAGGCATGGGGGTGAATTGGGGGACATGTGTCATCGGATCTCCAACTTGGGAGAAACCCCTCTCCACTATCTGAAAGGCTGAAGGACCAGAAGAAGTCCTTTCCATCTCCCCCAAAGTCAAAACCACCTAGGGAAAACAGGCAGGACTAACCCCAGATCTTCGACCTCCAGAAGGGATCGGACCCAAAGTATCATGTGCCAAGGTGCCTATGAGAAGGGATGGCTCCAAGAAAGACAGTGGCGACTCCAGACCCATGGACCCGGCACCAACACCACGGCTCAGAGACCGGCTCTGCTCCAAGAGAGCTGGAACAGGGCTAGTCAAGGGTATCCCTAATGTAGAGGACAAAACTTCCCCTGCACACAGCTCGGCACACATGGGAGTCCCTAATCCTTTGACTCTGAAACTGAAGGTTGGATCGGAGAAGGAGTCCTGATGGTATGGTCAAGGTAGCTCACGGATCTGACATGGGACAGAGCCGAGACTGTCCCCATCTGGATCTAGGCCTTGAGAAATCTCATCATCCTGTCCATTTCCGCCTCGAACCAGCTTCTGGAGGACCTGGATGAAGCCGATGAGGGAGGTTGGGAATGCTTTGACGTGAAAGAGAGAGCAGGGGACCTCGTCGAAGTCCTTAGATCCTAAGGTACTGGACTCAATGTAGGAGCCAACAGAAATCAAGGAGACATGGTAATAACATCCCCTAGATCCAAAAGAGCTGTTGGCTCTGAGAGGGGAGGCAATTTCTTTGAGTCAGAGGAAGTCAGATCTGAGTATATCTTCAGCTACTTAGCCTCAAGAGTGGCCCTCCGGAAAACAGGGAGGGGCCTCTTTTTATCCTCTTTAGTGGTACCCGGAGAAGAAGCCAAAGAAGGGGTCTGAGCCTCCGGAGCTGAGGAGAGAAGAAGGCCCTCAAGTATCAACTTTTTTCTTCAGTCCGCTAATGCACATGGATTAAAAGCAGCATGAATAATACAATCCGCTTTCAAATAATCAGCACCTAAGCAATACATGCACTTCTTGTGGGCATCATGGTTGGGGATTTTATACCCACAAGAAGTGCAGTGCTTGATACCCAGCGAAGGTTTGTAAAAAACCACCAAAAAACAACTATCAACTCAGCAGACATAAAGGAAAAAATAACTGACAAAACTAAACTAAGTTATACAGGTACGTTTAAGCTTTAAAGTTTAACTCTAAGTTAAGTTCAAGCTAACAAAAATAAAAGTACCTAACAGAACTTTTTTTTTTTTTTGCAGGAAAGGAATCACACAACACAATCACACTAACTGAAAAAAGAAAATGGAGGGAGGACTTACAAAACATCTAAGGCTGGTTCACAAGAGAAATTTTTGAAATAAAGTTACCCACAGCTTGAGAGAACAGGTTCTGTGTCCGGTACGCTGAAGCTGCAAACCAGACCTGAGGTTCTTGGGTGGATGTGGTGCATTATGGGTAAGAGGGAGGAGCTTGAGAGTCAGCTCCAAGTCTGTAGAATGTGGCTGTGCTGGATCTGAAGGTCGGATCCAAGACCCCATCATGAGAATGAATGAAGAAGACAACATCAGATCTTGCTTTTTAAAACCTTTATTCATAGCACAACAAAAATTACACTACTACAAGTACAACAACAAATCACCCTACAAAAAAAACTGTAATTCCTGAAAAAAAGGCGGGAAGATAACCCTACGATGAAAAAATCCTATCTACCTAAGAAAGACAAAGAACAGAAAAGGATATAAAAAAGTGTAAGGGAATAGAAATTTCTCACCACTACCACTACACAAGGTCTATAAAACGAAGAATGGAGAGGGGACCTAGGATTGAGCTGCAAACATGAATGGCAGCAAACTAGACCCGAGCAGCTGACAGAAGGGTGAGGTGTTATGGGTAATAGAAGCGGAGCCAAGTGGGCTAAAGCTTTTAGAATTAGCCAGTGTCAGATCTGAGTCGAATCCAAAATCCCACGGGTTGAAATCAAACACAGCAGACAACATCAGCTCATGAATTAGGCCTAAAGGACACTCAAACTCTGTGAAAGACAAAATAAATAAGCTCTCACAATATTGGTTAATCCATGAGGGGGACCTTTTTGTTGGGACTACAATGTGGAAATCCTCCCCTATTTCTTTTCTGAAGCTTCCATTTTCAGGGATATGTGCCTTCCACTTGCACACATCATTATATCACCCATTACATTAGCCCCTGAACCTGCCAGCTTGTCCCCAACCACTGTAAAAGCACTTGACTACAAATCAAGAAAAACAGTTAAGTAGCTAACAGTGTTTAAGTATATATATAAAATATGTATTTGCCCAACTCAGAGGCAGTACAGATTGCACCCATTCAGACATAGGTGGACAGCGGAACAGTAATTATTATCAACTAAGGAGGGTCTTCTCACAGACTAACTAGAATGGTTAAGGGCACAAATTTGCTATATCTGATTTTAAGGACCATCCTCAGTGGATCAAGTGGATCTACAATTGGCAAAAATCCAAAGCAGTATAATACTCCAAGGGAACGGCAAGCAGAAGCAGATGGACAGCCAAAGGGTAAATGCTCAGAAGGTACAGATCTGAATCAGTGAACACCTAAACAGGGCCAACCGCTGCAGTGGCATCACAGACCGCACAGTACTACTTGGTGAAGGGGTGGAGCGATGACTGATTGCAGCAAAAAATGCCTGTAATGGCAATATCTTTGAAGCAAACACTGATAGCAGCCATACCCTGGTCGGACTGGCCTCTGCCAGCAGGATTTTCAAAAGGGTGCTTTTGCTTCCTCTTTGCAAAATTCAGTGCAGTCAGCAGTCTACTCAGATAGGGTTTGCTTAGCAACTGACAGCCCATCTAACTCTGGAGTAAATGAGACAAATAGATGTTTCATCATCTGAAATGTATGCAATCATTTCAGATAAAACCTGAGTAGGTAGTGCACATCCATGTTGAGAGAGGCTCTTGGACTCCTGAATGACATTTAGTAAGTAAATGAACTTAAGATAATTTCTTACTCTATGTTCAGAAGGAACTGTACCTTGGTCGTGAGGGGACTTAAGTTTTTTATGAAAGAATAAATGGTTTACACTGAAAACCCTGAAACTGCATCGGTCGACCGGCATGTGGTGGAATTGCAGTTTTCAAGTCAGTAGAATGTCGAACCAAAATGTATCGACTACACTACAGCGAACAGGTAGTGTAGTTCGAGTACTTGTGTTCGACATTGTGGAGGGAGATTGCGGTCCAGCGAAGAACAAAGAATTAGTCCATTTCCTCACTGTAGAGTGATCTCAGAGTTGGTATATTTAATGTGCAAGGGGGTGTGGGGGGAGAATTAACGTACCGTTGACTTTAGAGTGTAATGGTACATTAATGTGCATAGCAGGAGGTGAGTGACATCACCTCCTGCTATGTCAAATACATCGAACCATGATTTTCAATGTATTCATTTTCGCCTTGGTTTACTTTTCGGCATTCCGGATTCAGAATTTCTGGTTGACATTCTAAATGGTCAACCAAAGCGGATTTGGAACGCCGACATTAAACGGAATAAATACTGTTTCTTAAAATAAGAAACTGAAACTCTTTGTTATCCAAATATACAAAGGATAAAAATATGACACCATAATCCAAAACTTGAGATAGAGCACGTCCATATCCACTCATTTGTTTTCAACTAGTCAGTGTCACCTTCTCACATATGCATGCAAGAAAAGACTCTTACTTATCATTTAGTCATAGACTCATTCAAATACAACCCAGTTAACATGCTATTAGGATAGTGATTAAGCAATATATAAGAACTTACTAATGTCACAGTAATATACTAATTTAGGCTATTATAAAACAAAAGTCACAACCCAAATTGTATCACCCTGTTTCAAAGCATTGTTCAGAAAAGAAGAGTACCCCCCCTCTCCCCAGTATTAGTTAGAGCATTTCACCTATATAGTTGTATACTACAAGAAAGCATAGCTGTAATCATTTGGGAGTGTTTAATACTTAAGAGTTTATATGAGACCCATTGACCCAGATGCCATTTAACAATCCTTGTTTCTTGACATCTGCAGTGACTTAAAGGAAAGCACCTTTAAATCATTTCTTTATGCAGCCATACGTAGGTAGCTTTTAAGAATTTATAAATGAAAGGCAGTTACTAAAATACAGTACTTTGTTTTATCCAGTGTAGCACAAGGTTTTGTAATACTGCAGGAAGGGAGGCTGAAATATTTAAAAGCAGCTACATCCTTTTCTTTTCTAGAATTTTCCAAACAACTGTATTTTCTTCTGTCACCTTCTTCTTTGTAATTATAGCAGTGTAGAGACTTGAAACATACAATTTGAGGTTTCTTTGATGAGAAAAGCAAAGTTTGGTTAAAAGTTGAATATTCATTGTTTGTAGAGCTTTCCCTACTTGATTTAGTGTTTCTCCCATTCCCAGAGATGCACTGGAGCTGGAAACAAGTAATTAATGACGTCATTAAAGTTGAAAGGTGAAAGGATCATAGAGCTTCCTGATTTGTAGAGGATTATGGGAAAACAGAATGCTGAAATGCTAAAACGGACCTCCAGGGCTGTAAAAATAAAATGATGGTTTTATTTTTAGCTTATTTTAAAATAGAAACATGCAGGGTACCTTGCTAAAGCCTTCCAAAACGTTGTTTTGGGTTCAGAGAAGACAAATTGGGTTGTTTCAAGCAGGATTATCTTTGAAGAGACGCAGAAAGGTGGATTTTGCTTGCTCAGGGGTTTCAAGGGATATTTTTTCTTCTTTGTGGTACAAAATTAAAGATGCAGGGTATTTCATTTGAAAACGAATCTTGTTTTCAATAAGGTAAGCACAATATTTACTAAGTTTCTGTCTATTTTGTTTAATTTCCAAAGGGAGATCTTGAGTTATTGTGATTTTATGTGCTCTCCATGTAAAGTTCTTTTTAGCTTTGTATGCTGCTAGTATTTGTTGAACATGTGCTGAACTAAGCAGTCTGACATATATTTGCCTCGGAGAGTCACTTGTTTGTGCACACCTTATAGCTCTGTGGGCTCTTTCTATTACTATATTATCCAAGAGTTCTTTATTATTCAAGATGGAGCTTAGTATTTCTTTTATTACAGAATTAAGTTGTGTACTGTCAAAGCTCTCTGGAATTCCTCTTATGATAAAAGTTATTATGCCTGCTTCTGGCTTCTAGATCTAACATTTTTTTGTTGTAATTCTTTAATTGTGTTGTTGCTGGTCTGAAGCTTTTGCATTTATTTTTAGTTCATTTTCTATAACTTTGGCTTCACTTTGCTCTAGTCTAAGCATAATTTGGTCCAGAGTAGAGCCAAATGTAGTTAGTTTATATGCAAAACTTTGCACTTCTAATTGTAAGGGTTGCAGAGCATTTTTAAAGTCTTCCAATGTTAAAGATTGTTCCTGTTTTGATCTTAGAGACATCTTAGCAGCTTCTTGTTGCAGCTTGTTAGTTTTTTTTTTCTTTTGGGGGTGACATCTTTGGTTGGTAGGATGGTGTAATGGTTAAGGTGTTTACCTTACAAACACAAGGTGCAGGGTTTGATTCTCACATGGGGTAATTGGCTAGGCTTGAAATGACCCACAAGGGTAGTTTGCCTAGTACTAATCTATGAATCTCAGGAGTAGTAATCATAGATAGTTTAGTTTTTGTGGTTAAAATTTCCATTTTATTTGGTTGATTCTCCATTCGACTTCCAAACTTAGATGCTTGTTGATAGTGCAGAATTTTTAATAGTAAATCCTGTTCTGAGAGATACTTTCTCCTTATTTTAGAAGAATCCACACCATGCGGTTCAGGGCTCAACTTCCATCAAGTAGATATTTTCCTTCAAAAAGAAAGTTAGATGCTTTATAATACTGCAGAATGTTTTAGTAATAAGTCGTGTTCTGAGAGATGCTTTCTCCTTATTTTTTGTGTTAGGCCTGTTAATCTGGAAGGATTAATATCATGCGGTTCAGGGCTCAATTTCCATCAAGTAGATATTTTCCTTCAAAAAGAAAGAATTTCAGCAAAAATATAGATGAAAAAGGTAATTACTCGCATTTCTGCTTTAATCCATTGATGTGTTGTGTATTTTCTTTGAGCGATGCGCTGGCCTGAGGTCAGATTAGAGTTTATGTTGCAGGAGCTGCACTGTTAGTGTGCTTACAGGCTGTCCACCATTTTGGATAACAAAGACAGATGTTGTATGTATATTGCCAGTATATATATATATATATATATATATATATATATATATATATATATATATATATATATGTATAAATGAGGAAATTTCCAGTAGCTTTAAAGAATATAGTTAGTTGCTTATAAAATGATTACTCTAACTGTTTTGGAACTTTAAAGTGCTGCCTTTTCTTTTAAGCTTCTTTTAGATCTGTTCTATATAAAATGTTGTTTAGTAAACTTTTTAATAACTTCTGAAAATATTAAGAACTAGAAAAAGAAGTTATGTACCTACCATAACGTTCCATGTTAGTTGTCTTCATCTCGCCTTCTTTCTTGCTGGTTGGGATCGGAGCCGATCCTCGGCTCCGAGTCAGCCATCTTCTATAGCTCGAGAGTTGTTTACTGGCTCGAGGCTACCCCTTGTCCCATGATGCCTAGCGCTAGCTACCCAGATCTCGTTTGTAATCACTAACCCCAGACATAGCCAGAGAATCAACCTGTCCAAACAAACAGGATGAGCAAACCTGTCATACTCTCTGTCAGTAGAGGAAACAAACCAGGGAACACTCAGCCAGTGAAACCAAAACTCCTCTTGATCCAATAGGACAGGGGGACGGAGGGTGGGACGCAAGAAAGAAGGTGAGATGAAGACAACTAACATGGAACGTTATGGTAGGCACATAACTTCTTTATGTTAAGTTGTCTATCTCACCTTCGTTCTTGCTGGTTGGGACAGCGTCCCTAGCACCTACAATCCTGGGTGGCTCATTGGAAAAGACTCTTCAGAACAGTGGAACCAAAGTCAGCTCTGCTCCTGGAGACCATATCTAGCTTGTAATGAGAAATAAAGGTATGAGGATTTGCCCACGTGGCAGCTGCACAGATAGAATCCATGGGCAACCTAGATTGGAAGGCTACAGAGGTGGCCAAAGCCCTAGTAGAATGACCTTTTGGTTTGATAGGCAACTGTTTGTTTCTCAATTGATAAATGAAAGTAATAATATGAGACAACCACCTGGATAAGGTCACTTTAGAAACTGGGAGACCTTGTTTGCCTAGGGCGTAGGAAAGGAATAGTTGGTCGGACTTCCTTATATCCTTAGTCCTATGCAAGTAAGAACGCAATTGTCTATGAACATCCAATTGGTGTAATTTGTATTCTGCCTTGTTGGTGTGGTTAGGGAAAAACACAGGAAGGTTTATAGATTGGTTTAAATTTTCTGAGCAGACTTTCGGAAGGAACGAGGGATTAGTCCTCAGAGCGACCCTGTCCTTATGAAAAACCAAGTATGGAGGACGAACACATAGTGCCTGAAGTTCAGAGACGCGTCTGGCTGAAGTAATAGCTACCAGAAAAAGTGTTTTCCAAGATAGAAACTTAATGGAATAGGATGCTGCAGGTTCAAAGGGGGGCATAATTAAGGAGGTTAGTACCAAATTAAGGTCCCAAGGAGGAGGAGGATCTCTCACTGGAGGTCTAAGGAGAGTAGTCCCTCTTAAAAAGGCTTTACAGAGCTTATGAGACATAATGTTTGAATTAGACAACCCAACATGAAAGTTAGAAATGGCCTCCAATTGAACCCTGATTGTAGCAGAAGCGGACCCAGAATGAAAAAGTTGTGCTAGGAACTCCAAAACTTCGTGGACTGGGGCTGAAAAAGGATCTACGTTGCTATCCTCTGCCCAACAAGAAAAACGTTTCCATTTGCTAGCATAAGTCTTTCTAGTTGTGGACTTGTGAGAGGAGACAATAATCTCATGCACGGCCGGGGAAATGCTGGGAAGCCTGGCTAGGGTTGGAAGTGGAGCAGCCAAGCTGTGAGCTGGAGTGGTTGGAGGGATTGATGCAGCCCGCCTGACTGATGAATCAGTAGGTCTGGAATCGGATCCAGAGTCCAGGGCTGATCGAGAAGATAATGGTGCAGGAACGGAAACCATATCTGTCGAGGCCAGTAGGGGGCAATGAGGATCATTTTGCAACCAAACGATATTGCTTTCTGTAGGAGTTTCGGAATCAGGGGAAATGGAGGGAAGGCATACAGAAGTCGCTGAGGCCAATCGTGGACTACAGCGTCTCTGGGTGTGTGACCTGGAAGCGGAAGAAGGGGGAAGTAGTTGCTGCATTTGCTGTTGAAGGGGGTGGCAAAAAGATTGCAGCAAGGCTGTCCCCATTTGCGGAAGATCAGATCCGCAACTACCTTATTCAGAGACCACTCGTGAGGCATGAGGTAGCCCTGCTGAGCCTGTCCGCTATGACGTTGGACCTCCCAGGGATGTGCATCCCAATCAGAAATCGTTGGGAAGAAATCGCCCACTGCCAGAGTCTGAGTGCTTCTCGACATAGGGGGTAGGACTTGGTTCCACCCTGCTTGTTGATGTACCAGACCACTGACATGTTGTCCGTTTGAATTGCAATGGTCCCAGAAGGGAGAGAGTTTTGAAGAGCTTGCAATGCTAGGAGCACGGCTCTCATTTCTAGGACGTTTATATGTATGTGGTACTCGTGAGGCTGCCAAGTGCCTTGAACTGTCCTGCCCTGATAATGCCCCCCCACCCTATCAGGGAGGCGTCTGTGGTCACCGCGGCAAACGGAGGGGGCTGAATGAAGGGTCTGCCCTGAGTCACTAGTGGGGAGACCATCCACCAGGAAAGGTGCCTTTTGCATGCTTCTGTAATCATAATCATGTGAGACATGGGTAGCTGTTGGAAAGACCACTGTGTGAACAGAAGCCACTGAAGGATCCTCATGTGAAAGCGGGCCAGTGGTATTAGAAGAACTGCCACTGCCATGGAACCCAGAGTTTGAAGGACGAACCTGACTTGGATCTTTTTGCTCTGCATTAGAATTTGTACTTGCTGGCGAATTGTAGACACCCTTTCTGGCGGTAGCCTTGCGGACATGTTCTTTGTGTCTAAGTCTGCTCTTATATAGGTGATAGATTGACAGGGCAACAAGGCAGATTTTTTGAAGTTTATTGTAATGCCTAGCTGGGAGCAGACTGTGATAGTGTAATCCCTGGCTTGTAGAAGTTGATGCCTGGTAGTAGCAGTGAGAAGCCAGTCGTCTAGATATGAAAACACCTGGAATCCTCGACGTCTCAGGTGAGCTGTGACCACTGCCATACATTTGGTGAACACCCTGGGGGCTGTGGTGAGACCAAAGGGCAGAGCACTGAACTGGTAATGACTGGCTCCCAGCCGGAAGCGAAGGAATCTCCTGGAGCACCTGTCCATTTTGATGTGGTAGTACGCATCCTGAAGATCTATGGAACACATCCAATTGTCCTGACCCAGAAAGGGTAGAATGGATTGTAGTGTGACCATCCAAAACTTTGTTCTTTGAACAGACTTGTTTAGTCTGCTGAGATCCAGAATCGGTCCCCAGTCCCCTGTCTTTTTTGGTACCAAAAAGAACCTTGAGTAAGTTCCGGATCCGTGTTGGTCTGCCGGGACTTCCTGGATGACTCTTTTCTCTAGCAATCTTGAAACTTCTATGACTGCTTGGTCCCTCAGATTGGGTAGAACATCTGGAAGGGATTTGCTCGAAGGTAAGGGGGGTTGAGAGAAGGGAATTTTGTAACCTCCGGATATAATTGACCGTACCCATCTGTCTTGTGTTAAATTTAGTCAGGCTTTTGGGTACAGTGAAAGTCTTCCCCCGACTGTCTCCAGAGGCGGGCAGCCGGGCAACCCTTCAGGGATGCTGAAAGGGCTTCTCAGAGAAGGATTCTCTGTTGCCCTGGTTTGGCGGACCCCCTCTGCCACGAGGGCGGCATCTATTGTTGTTATTTCCTCCTCTGCCCCTGGAGGAAAAATCACTACGTGTGTCATGCGAGGCTCCCTGGGATTTTCTGAACCACATTTTACCACTCTTCTGACCCTTGGGGTATGGTCTGGAAGGAGTAGAAAAACGGACTCCCACGGCAGAGAGAGTCTTGCCTTCTTGCTCACACCTAGTCAAAGTGTCTTTCACCTGTGGTCCAAAAAGAAAGGAACCATCGAAGGAGGTGTTGGTGAATGACGCTCTAAAAGGTTCCGCAAAGTTACACAGCTGCATCCATGCATGTCTCCTAAGGGCCACGCCCGTACCTGCGGCTCTACTCGCACCATCGGCTGCATAAGAGATGAGCCTCATGGAGGAGTTGACTACAGAAGTAAGGGTCGCCAGCTGGGAAGCCACTTTAGCTTGAGCCCCCTCAGCTGATGGATCCTGAAGGGTATCTCCGAGCTCTTTAAGGAAATCCCTCTGAAGCCGGGTAAAATGGCATAAGTAGTTCAGTGACCTCATAGAAAAGGTCGCTGAAGCAAACATTCGCTTCCCATATCTGTCCATGGTCCTAGACTCCTTGTTAGGAGGATGGACAGACGAAGAGGTTTCCGCTAACTCTTTTTTGGTGGCTGCTGCTACCACCATGGCATCAACAGGAACACCTTTGGTAAGGAACTGCTTATCATGGGGTGCTGTAATGACCTTGCCAGGTCTCCTCGGAGTTGGTTCCACTGTATCCGGGGCTGACCAAGCCTTTTGAGCCACCATGGACATAAGTGGATTGAAAGGCGGAAAAACCCAGGAGGTGGAAGGTCGGGAACCGAATGCATCCAGGAATACAGACTCATCCTCGGTAGGGGCTAGGGGATTCCAGTTCCCGCTCTGCTTAAGCATTTCGAGGATGTCCGAAAAGGAAACATCTTCAGAGGGGGATCTCGGGGACCCTTCCGAATCATCTAAGTCTGTATCCGAAGTGACAGACTCAGGAGAGTCAATTTGCTTCCTCTTGCACTTCTTCTTACGAGGGGGCTCCTCTGAATGTTCAGGGGAGGCCTCGGAAGAAGAGGAAGCACCCAATGGTGTGCCCTGGAGCGCCGATTCCCCACGCTTGGGGTCTGGAGGAGGAGCAGAGGTTGGCACAGGCACTACAGGGGACGGAGCTGGTGGGGCCGATAGAGGAGCTGACTCAGCGGCCAGCACACTCCTCATGACATCGAAGGCGTCCCTGCCACGATGCAGAGAAGGCTCCGGTTCCGAGGAAATTGGAATCCTTCTCCGCACCGAGGGGAGACGGCTCCGAGGCCGATATAGGAGCCGAGCTCACCTGCGCCGAAGCTCCAAGAGGGAGAACGGGGTCGGACAAGGGTCCGATGCCACTCGCCCCCTCGGAGCCGACGACAGAGCCCCGGCGCCCAGATCCCTCGACGGAAGGCACCATCGAAGGAATCAGTGCCGATGACGGAACCGAAGGAGATAAAGTTTATTGGTGCCGACGGTTCCACTACTCAAACCCCAACGAACTCCAGCTCCGAGCTCAATGGAGTCGGAGGAGGAACATCAATAGAAGTGGATGGAGCCGACACCTGTTGAGGAGGGCTAGACAACATTTTGGCAAGTGCCTGCGACTTTAGCAACCTACTGACCACTCTCTCCACGGCGTGATCCGAGAGCCTAGAGGATCGAGAGGAGTGAGAAGATCTGTGACTGCGCTCGCTTTGCAGCAGGGGAGACTGAGGAGCCAAATGTATCGATTCCAGAGAAGGGGACCTCAGCTTCTTGTGGCTCCACGAAGACTCCGAAGTTTCTGATGGAGCCGACGGGGAGATAGTCTTATCGGTTCCAGCCGGAACCGAAGTAGCAGATAAAGACTGAACCAAAGACGGCTCTGAACTTGGAGCCAACGATTTAGTAGGTTTAGGGGATTTCACAGGCTGAGTCTTGGCCGGTGAATCCTGGGGCTTTAAAAGGCCCCTAAGAATAAGCTTATTCTTACGCTCCTGCAGAACTCTTGGACTAAATGCATGGCAGATAGAACAAGAGTCCTGCAGGTGAACAGCGCCTAAACAATAGATGCAAGAAGTGTGCCCATCTGTCAGCGACATTTTCTGACAGCATGAGTCACACTTCTTGAACCCAGACACCTTGGATTCTTTGGACATCCTGTAACAGAAAAAAATACAACAATAGCTTCCAAACAAAATTAAGAGAAAAACACAATACAGTACAGACTAAAGCTAAATTTATAGATACATATATATATATATATATATATATATATATATATACATATATCTATATATATATATATATATCTATATAGGAAAGCCTCTAACTCAAACGGCTAGCCTATAAAGAAGATAGAAGGAAAGCCTCTAACTTAAACTGCTAACCTGACAGGAACAAGGAGAAAAGGGTAAGGGGGGAGAGCTCTCAAAATTATACTAAGGGGACAGGAAGGTATCTACAATACATACTTACCAACACAACAAATATATAACTAACAACCAACAAAAATTCCCTAGAAAAAGGACAATTTCTAGTAAAGAAGTTCTATAAAGAAACTTTATAGAAGCCTGAGCCAGAAAAACGACACCTCGCAGCTGAAGCGGCAAACGAGATCTAGGTAGCTAGCGCTAGGCATCATGGGATAAGGGGTAGCCTCGAGCCAGTAAACAGCTGTCGAGCTATAGAAGATGGCCGAGTCGGAGCCGATGATCGGCTCCGATCCCAACCAGCAAGAACGGAGGCGAGATAGACAACTTAACATCATATTATTGCCTCTTATTATAAACATTTTCTAAGAATTTACTTTCTCTTACTTTACACATACCGTTTAATTGAATAACTAACATATTATTTTAAGAGGTCAAAAATCATTATACTATAAATAACAAATAAAAGGAGTAGGCTGTGCTCAGTCTGTAGCTGATGATTGTTCCCGTTTTGAACATTATAGGTACTTTTGACATCCCTCTGCTAAATATATATATAACTCTAATACAAATAATAGTTTTTCTTTGCTTTTCAACTCATGCACAATTACCAATACAGAGGGATGGGTGGATAGGCACCTATTTGGGGTATAGGAGTTTAGAAGTCACTGCATCAATTTTAAAGCTTAACACACTGACAAGTTTTATTACTATTTCTCTGCTTATCAGGCAATGAACATCATGATAAGTAAATTAAGACATGGTATCAATAGACTCATGGAATGTTAAAGGGATAGTGGATAAAAAAAGAGATTTAATCATGCATCTCACATATCAAAGCAAGGCAAATGTAACCTTCCTGCAAGAAACTCACTTGGATGGCCAACTGTGGGATAGGGAAAGGAAAAGGAAATGAGTTAAGCAAATATTAACTGCAGGCCATAATTCTTTATCTAGGGGGGTAGCCATTATAATAAATAAATCTTTCCAAGGAAAAATTATTTCTTTTAAAGCTGATTCTAATGGAACATGGGTATTATTTACTAGTGAATATCATACTCTAAATAAATATTTACTCTTTCTTAATATATACAGCCCCTGCTCTAATCAACTTCTCTTCATTTATGAAATCTTTAATATACTAGCTAACCACCCAAATAATTTGTATACCATTAGTGGGGACTGGAATGCTTTATTAAATTTAGACAAAGATAGTTCACATAATGAAAATAGGCAGTCCCAACATACCACTATAGCACTTGAAGAATTACAAAATAGTTTTGAACCAACTGACCCCTATATTAAATTCCAATATGATGAAACAATATCAAGATTCACTTTCTTCTCAACCACTCATAAAACCTGGCCCAGAATAGATGCTTTTCTAATTTCCCAATCATTGCTTTCAAACAGACTAAATTATGCTGTATCACCTAGAACTATCTCAGACCATTCAAAAATCAGTCTCTTAATAAATTTTCAAACGTATAAACAAAATGTTCCCTATTTCAAAAACTGGACATAAAATCCTAAAATCATTCAAAACCAAGAAACAGCACAGGAAATCCAGAATGTCATAGCCAAACTTCAAAATGACTTTATATCTACTCAAATGCCTTATGATATACAATGGGCGGCTGCCAAAGCGGTCATTAGGGGTATAATTATCAAAAAATCTGCATGGTTAAAAAAAAGCACAATAAGTTTAAAAAGAAACTAGAAACTCAAATAAATACTGCTGAATTAGAACTTCAGAAAAAATACTCTAAAGACCTGGAGGAGAAAGTAATAGACTGGCAAAAGCAATTACACAAACACTATTTAGAAAATATCTCCCTGTTAGAATTAAGGTCAATATATCAATATTCAGAATGGGCACAAACACCTTCAAAATTCCTAGCTAGACTAATTAACATAAATAATGTCCCACTGAGAATTAAAGAAATAGTGTATGAAGGACTGGTGAAGCACAAGGACCAAGATATTGTAGATGCTTTTGAAGACGTATATAAGAAACTATACAACATACCCTTATCACCATCTACAGACAACTTTGGTGATTTTATACATAATATAAAATTTCCACAAATTACGGAAGATCAAAAAAAAAAAAAAACTCCTAAAAACACCCCCTGCAATAAATGAGATCAAAGCTGCAATAAACAAACTCAAACCGGGTAAATCCCCTGGGCCCGATAGCTACACCTCTGAATTTTATAAACTATTCATGGAACCTATTTCCAAAGTATTATTAAAAGTTTTCAACTTTATAATACAACATGGAATAACAGATAATTATTTAAATAACTCCAAAACAGTGCTAATTCCAAAACCGAATTCTGACCCAACAGATTCAGCAAACTATAGACCAATAGCCCTGATAAATACTGACCTTAAGATCCTAGCTCATGTTATAGCAAACAGACTTAAGAATGCACTCCTCTCTATCATTTCCCAAGAACAAATGGGCTTTATGATAAACAGGCAAACAAGTGATAACACCCTCCTTTTAGATACCATTATCAGACTTCTTAACAGTGACAAATGCCCCAGATATGTCCTCACGGCAGATGCAACCAAAGCTTTTGATAGAGTTAATTTACATTTCCTAGTTAATATATTGCCTTTATATGGTTTTCCTCAGGAATTCATAAGGATAATTAAGGTTCTATATCAGGAAGCTTCTACCACTATTCAGATAAATAAGCTCAAAACTAACACTATACTGTTATCAAATGGTACAAGACAAGGTTGCTCTCTTTTCCCATACTTTTTTAATCTTTATCTAAAACCTCTCCTTCTGTTTATTTCACAAAAAAAACTTCCATCACATACCTAGAATCTGTAATACAAATTTTATATTCTCTGCTTTTGCTGATGACTTAAATATATATTTTCAACTTTCCACTACTGACCTCCCAAAAATACTTAAAGCTATAGATGAGTTCTCAGAAATCTCTAACTATAATTTAAATCTAAACAAATCCCACATACTTCCCATGAATCTTATAGGTCATAAGGAATGTTACTTTCCCATGAGTGAGATCAAGATAAGTTACCAGATAAAATATTTAGGAATAATATTTACTCCTGACTTTAAGGATATGATAAAGAACAACCTATTGCGTACATGGACCAGTATTGAAAGTGATATCAATAGGTGGAAGAATATTAATATGTCATTACTCTCAAAAGCTAGTGTTGTTAAGATGAACCTTTTACCGAGAATACTCTTTCAACTAAATGCTACTTTTTTCAAATATTCCCCAAAAATTCTTTCTTGATATAGAAAAAGCTATATCAAGATTCTCATGGTACCCCAACAAATCCACTAGAATTAAATATGACAAACTTGTACTTACCAAAGATAAAGGGGGATTGGGGTTACCTGATTTCAAACTATATTATAGTATAATTACTGCCTACAGACTAATACAGATAATAAGCCATGACCTGTATGTAAATACCTGGACACCCCAATGGACCAAAATCTGGTCTGAACAACTGAAATCCCTTGGGTATAACAGCAAATCCCTACCATTTTTAAACCTAAATCAAAATGGCATATTCACGAAGAATATACACCCACTAATTAAATACATGATTCTTTCTACACAGAAATTATTTAAATCATTGCAATTATTAGATGCTCTTGCCTTTATACAACCACTCCACCTAAATCCCAGCCTACTAACAATAAACCCTTAAATCTAACAAATTACCCTCTGATAAAAGATCTCACAGTATGGGAAATATACCAATGGAGAGAATCCAATATACAACAAATAAGACTAGAACTAAATCTTACTAAGAAATATACTGTTATTCTTACCCAAATCCATTATCTCATAAATGCTAAATTCTCACAAACACAAGTCGACTTGCAGGATATTAACTTAGTAAAACTAATACTAGAAAACCTCGAGATGAAAGGGAAAACAATTTCTAGAACATATAAACTTGTAACAAACATAAAACGTAATTCTCAATTATTTTCAAACTATTGGCAAGAAAAAAAAAACAATCTCTGACAGATGAAAATAAGAGACTGGCCAATGAGAATACGATAACATTCATTCCTTTTAAGAAGCTGCTATATACACACATTATCATAAATAACAATGTATACTATACCCCATCAAAACTAAATACGTTTAATTCCAACTTCTCGCCTATATGTCCTCACTGCCCAAATCAAACTGCAGATATTCTCCATGTCATGTGGAAATGTAGCAAGGTACACAACCTATGGTGCTCTTTAAGAGCTAGGTTAGAGAAGATGGGATATGAAAAATCAACCCTGTCATGGGAGACAAGTATATTGCACATTAACACGACTCAACTTCCAAAAATTAAAAAACATGTCCTTATCACGATGTGTGCCCTTATTAAATTTTATATCACTAAAAACTGGAATGTCACATCTCCAATTACATGGGAAGGCTTTAGCAACCTTGCTATTAAATATATCTCATTTCACAAACCAGCTTATACAAAAACAAAAAAGAAACACTATTATCAGAAATATTGGGGTTACTTACTAGATGTAATTCTTAACAAAGAAAGATAGTCTGTACACTGACATAAGACAAATTTATATTATGCAATAACTGCATTATAACCAGTTTTTAGTTTTTTTTTTTTTTTCCGTTTTTTTTTTCTCTTCTTTCCCTTTTTCCTCTTTATATATCTAATTGTATTCCCTAATTAATTATGTATAATAAGTGGTTGAATTTCTATATTTATCTTCTTCATAAAATATGTCCCTTATACTATCCCTCACTTTCTTAAGTGATGTTAAAAACCTTTTATACTCCATTTGATGATCTAGTGACTTCTACTGTATATAGTTTATATATATTTCTTGTGTTATTAGTTTTTTGAATGTTTCCTTTGTGTATGTACTGCTTGTTTTGTGTGTTTGATTGGATGTATCACTGTTAATATCTGAAAATTCAAATAAAGAGATTTTTAGAGAGAAAAAAAGAAACTGAAACTCTGAAATCCTCTAAGCAGAGGCGACAGCACCAAGAAAAACAACATCTGCCATGAATCAAAATTCAAAGCCAGTGAACCAGTAGGCTCAAAGAGAAGGCAGACAGGCTTGTCAGTCATGAAGTTCAACTCCCAAGGATATGATTAGCTCTTCAAATGAGGATGGATGTGTGGAACTCCTTTAATGAGCTACTTAAGCAGACAGTGCTGAGCCACAGTACTATCCTGCATAAGGTCAAGATGGACAAAAATGGCTGACAAATCCATCTTAATTGTGAAACAACTGAGACCAGAACTATACATGTGTCTGAGATAGATTAGAACCACAAGTGTGCTAACAGGCTAACAGGCATAGAACATTTTCCATCTAGAAGTAAAACTCTTTCACGTAGAATAATGTCTGCTCTAGCAGTTTATTTCACCTCCAAAACCTTGATTAACAGATCTAGCAGGATCAAGGGAGCTAAATGAGAAGACACATCCTGAAGTGGAATCAGTTATCACTCTAACCATACAGAATTTTCTTGACATGAAATATTTCCTATGTTGCCAGGGACATGAGAGCCTGAAACCACACCACTCTCAGCAATAGAGATGAAGTTTGTTTTTTTTTTCTCTGAATTTTATGACTGGGAGTGAAATCAAATAATAGAGTGGGAAAGTATACAGGAATCTCCTCTGCCAAGGGAGACAGAAAGCTTCTCCTGTAAACTCCTTCTAACCTTGATGTACTATCAGAAGGTACAGACATAATTTTCCCAGGTGTCAAACAGGTCAATATTCATTGTGCCTCATTCACAGAAGACTGCAATGAGACAACTCCTGAATGTTCAGCTCCAGGAAACGACTGAAGGAGGAATTCAGAGTCCACCAACACATTCCTCTCTCCAGGGAGGTGAATGGCTGAAAACAAAGATGGTGCTGTTTATGGACCACAGCCAAAACAGTACCACCTCTGTGCAAGGCTGGTATGACCACATTTCCCCTCTGTTGGCTCAGGAACCTCACAATGGAATGCATGTCAAACTGACTGAGTCTTAATTTCAGCTCCCCAAAGAGCATTTAAGACAAGAAAAGCTGCCCATAGCTGCATCTGGTTTACCTGAAGCTTAGTCTGTGTCTAGGTGTGCCAATTCTCTTCAACCACAGAGGAATGAAGGCAGTTTCCCAGTCAACCATTAAAGCAGCTCTTATCAAGATCCACAACAGGTTTGGTAGTCTAGAGAGAAGACCTGTAATGAGACTTGAGGGAACTGCCTGGACACAAGAAGTAAATCATTGTCTGACTGATGGTTCTGCACAGCCCACTGTATTCTCCACATCCTCAGCTGTCCAAAGGACACCATGATAATCATGACTTTTATGAGGCCCAGAAACAGCAGGAAGGTTTGAGCCTGGAACCTCCACTATGCCCTCATCTATAATGTCAAAGATATGACTTCCTGGGCCCTTTCTGGGGAGGGGAAGGACTGACATTGGTAAATCTGTAGCTGTGATATAAACATTTCTCTGAGATGGAATTAGGCAGGGCTTCTCCTAGTTTATGTAGACTCAAACAACTGCAGCAAGGGAAGCAACCCACTCCAGGGATGCAACCTTTTCCTACAAGGTGTATGCCCCATTAACTACCACCCGAGTAAACTCTCCAAGTGCAAATGAAAGACAAAATGGCAGCATTCCATCACTAAAGTGGCGCACACCATTGAAAAGAGAAAGAATCTCGTGCTCAGACGTTAAGATGGTGCCAGAAAACATTTATCATGTCCAGTGACTCCATCCCAATGTCTGAAAAGTAGTCATCTGCAACATAATGTTCTGGACAGCATTGGATCAATGACTTGCTTGACCCTTTGGTGAGCAGGGTCTGTCCCTGTCCCAAGAGCTGTGTCCACGGCTTGATGTCAATTGAGTTCTTCTTGAGGAAGATCTAAAAGCTGTAATCTGTAGCAGCCAGTAATCTCTTCTAGCTTCTACTCGTCATTGTGATGGCACTCCAAGCCAGATAGACCCCCACCACCACCACAGAAATTCTGGACTATAATCAGAACTGCCAATGCCATGTTGATGATGTCTCCAACATGGCAGACTTACCCAATCAGATTAAGGCAAAGACATCCTGACTACTAAGGGATCCCCTGTTTCTGTAAGACAGTTTCTTCTTTCCTAGGATTGTGGAAAAGGATGGAAACTCAAGAGGACAACAAGAATGGCATGCTCTTCTTTCACTATGACACACTACCCCGTGCAAGGAAATGTATATACCTGCTGAATAAGACACAGTGCAAGTACAATAAAAGTTGCAGACAGTCATTTGGTAACCTGATCGGCTCTTCCCTGAGCTCAGAGAAAAAGATATAGCTTTGCCAATATTCAATCCACTGAACAGGGCTGGGAGTTTGACAGGACAGGTAATTCAGTGAATTAAGCCCTGACATATCAGACTGAAATACCCTACTGCCTACCCTTTCCAAATTATTTTCAGGCAACAAATTGTCAAGGTGCTGGTGTCTCTGAGGTCTATACTGGACTGAAAAGATCATCTATTCTAGGATGTCTGGACAGGGTCGCTCTCCAATCACATGAGGGTCTTATAGAGTACATCTGTCTTCCTGGAAGCTAAGGGCTCAGTGTTCAGGTGTTTCCAGGCTGAATAAATAGCATTCCTGATCAAAAGTACCATTGATGGGATGAATAAAGATGACTCATTCTTCCCTAGATACTCAATAAAACATTTCTGAGAAGAAATGAATGGAGGTCAAAGGCAAATCATTTGTAAATTTCATAAGTTTAAGGGTTCCTTTAAAGATGAGGCCATCAAAATGGAAAATATGGGGGAATATCCCATTGTCCTTATACATCTTAGAGGTAAGGGTATGTGGGTTCCTATATGTCCTCTTACATAGACACAAAGGGTAAGGGAAAACTTCTCAGTACCTCAGCTTCATCAGAACTGATAGAATTTATGTTACAGGGAGGGAAAGCCCATAGCGAGACTGGTGGGAATCATTCACTGTTTACTACACTAGAACCTAGTGACAAGAAATAACACTAAGGGTAGGTATATGGGGGTGTGATGGAGTTGCATCCACTAAAATCACAATGACATCTGTAGCACCGACATCCTCAGATATGTGAATGGCATTGTGAACATCAAGTACTCTGTAAGACTGAAAACCATAGGATTATCTGAGCCTAGAACCTCCACTATGACCTCATCCAAACTGCTAAATCTACAACTTACTGGTCATCTCTTCAGGAAGAAGAGGCAGACATGGAAGAGTAATAAACTCTACCCCCATCAAGGCAGCCATCTGAGCTGAAATTAAGATCTCCCAATTTATGCACATCCTCAAGAACTGCAAACATAGATGGCCCAAAGCCAGGGCCACAGCAAGTAAAACTCTTGATGGGGTCACCAGGAACCAAATGTCCACAAGCTGTTCATTCTGTTACAGGACCTCAGCCACACTGCCTAGCACATGGTAAATACTGGATGTAGAGGAGAAACCAAATGGTAATATACTCTACTAAAATTCAAGCAAAGAAACCTGTTTATGCAGGATCCAAGATGATGATACACCTAAAGATATCAATATTATCCATTGACACTATCCAACTGCTCTGCTGCATCAACCACATGACTTTCCGAAGACTTACAATGCAAAATCTGATATATCACATATAGTTGTTGAAGTTTCAGAGGTCAAGGATGGAAGGAAAGTCTCTTGCTTCCCAAGGAGCAGGAAAATTAAAGTGGGCCACTTTGTACTTCTCTGAAGAAAAGCTAACTCTACATCCTCTTTGCAGACGAGGGTCTGATCCTGTATCTAGAGCTCTGGGAAGGTTGCCTGACCCCTGTGTACAGCTGATTCTGAGGGAGAATCCTTGAACATGTCAAAACCCACTGATCCATGGTGATGGCTATCACTGTTGTTTCACACATAGGTAACCAGACTCCCTAAGGTGGTCCTGTTAGTAGACAGAAATGCACTGCTGCACTGGTGCAGTCATCCTTCTATTATACGTAACAGCTAGAGCTGGTGGAGGCAATCTGCTTGACATTGTTGGGACTTCCTCATCCTAAGAGGAGACTTACCCTATGTGGGAAATTTGGGAGGACCAGAAGACAAGAACCTAGACACAAAGCATCATGCAGGTACTCAAAAGTGCCCCAATCTTCCTTCCTCTTCTTGCAGTCACTGACCAAATTCTTGGAAGCCTGCACAGACAAGAAGGAACTCTGGAAGTGAGTATCTGAAAAGGTCTGACTAAAATCCTTCTTGAAGGAGGTGAGCTTGGCATCCAGGACAGGAGCATGACTAATCCGCAGGTCATGGCAACAATATAATCAGTATAGACATAGTTACACCAGCCTATGTGGAAACCTTCTGATAAAGCCATTACAAAGAGAGAAGTTCTCCATGGAGGGAGTTATCTGGAAGGGAGGTATTTATTTGTATTTATGTATCCTTTGTTGACAGTATTAGCCCCATTAAACTATTGAACTCTTCTCAGGGGATACTTGAGGTGCTATTTCTTTCACTAGGGGAAATTTGGCCAGGGTACTGGGGAACTTCTTCTAATTGTCATTTTTAACACCTTTGTTAAATTATCACTTAAGACATAGGCAAACCTCCGTAAGCAAAAAGAAAACAAAGCATATTAACATTTTTTCCATTTACATACATTATGCATCACTTATCTTTTCTTTCTTTGTAACTATCATCACTCTGACATTATATAATTTACTGAATTTCTGCCTTCCCTTCACTCCTCTGCCTCCGTCTGAACATTATTCTGCATGTATTTTTCCTACAATTTTAATTTATTTTTATGTCATCTGCTCCTGCCCTTTCCTACGAATATCTCTCTTCCCGTTCTTTCATTTCTTTTATAATATTCAATACCTCAAATACAGTTGGTGTAGAATATGATTTTCATTTTTTAGTAATTGCTTTTTTAGCAGCCAACAGAATTAAACTTAATATGGCCCTACTGTGTCTAGGCAAATCAGATCCTGTTTTCCAGCTCAAAAGAATCATTCTTTTAGTTACAGCTATTTGTTCACCCAAATTTCTGACAGAGTACTCTGTAAGGAATTTTTAAAATCTGCTAATTCATTACACTCCCAAAACATATGTTCTCAGCTACCGCTTTCTTTCCTATCACACCTCCAACATTTGCTATCTACCCAAGGAAAAATTCTTTGAAGTCTGCTTTGGATATAAAAAAACATTTATGTAAACACTTCCAGGCAAAGATCTTAAATGTTCTTGCCTTTGCTGCATACTTGGGAACTATACATGCATCGTTCCATTGTTCTCTTGTACATTGTTCTTCCTATCTTTCTTCCCAATCTTTTCTAACTTCCTCTGATTAATTATTTTACTTATCATGCAATATTTTATATGTCCTACTAATTATCCCTTTTAACAGCAGATTCTGTTCTATAGTCAACTAAAAACTCTACCAGAGCAGGTGTTTCAATTAAGATTCCCTCCCCAAGTCATTTTGATAGGTGTCATGAGATGTTATACATCCACCTGAGCCACCACCAACTCAAGCAGATGGGATCTTGGTTTAATAAGTCATCAAAAGGATGACATACTCAGAGGTGAAGCACCACTAATGCTGCACTGTAGTATCAGCAATTCACTCAGATGGAGTGGGACTAGAATCCACAATCTTCTGGTCTTCCAGTGGCAAAAGCAAATTTGCTACCTGCAGCGTCACTGACTCTGCAATATTTGTAGATATGAATGGGAGGACTTATCCTTGACTACTCTGAAAAAAAACCCCTCACAATTCTCATGATCTCCTCTCGAATGGGAAACTAAGGGTAAAGCAGAAAATCAGCTGCCTCTTTCTCTAGTCAGTGCTTCCCTGGGTTTTCCAGAAGCATGAGGATATGAGCAAAAAGCAGTTAAGCACCAAGTTTTGGATGTAACTACCCCAACATGTGGAAATGTCTGCCACAGCAGGAAATAAGCTGTGACAGGTATGCTCAGATTGAACTGTGCTTCTTCTTAATGTGCTCTATAATCTAAAGGGCCAGCCCCACAAGATGGCAAAAGATGCATGCACATCCAGTGTCT
Organism: Protopterus annectens; assembly: GCF_019279795.1. NCBI lineage: Eukaryota > Metazoa > Chordata > Ceratodontiformes > Protopteridae > Protopterus > Protopterus annectens. The sequence goes on along the minus strand of NC_056728.1, from coordinate 375,445,914 downwards.
AGCCCATCCATGTTGTCCAAACTGGAATTTGAAGGCCCTTAAAAATCTCTTCAACTCTAACTGGTGAGCCATCATCAACTTGGGTGGAGACCAGTAGATTTCTTAATGCCACATTTTATAAGTAACACTTCAGGGAAGGACTTTAGATATCTTTCTTTATACATAGGTTGGTTGTAGTCATGTTTCTGATGCTCAAATATGACAGGACCACTGAAGACACTGTGAAAGAAACCCCAAGTCATTTGCTGGACTGCATGTCTCCTGATAATCTTACTGTCAACTGACAAAAGGGGTGAGATAGTGCAGTTATGTAAAAACTAGTGCTGTCGTCTAAAAACTTACCATAAAAGTAGATGTTCGAAAAGATCACCGTTGTAGTAATGTTGACAGACAGGATTATCCTACCAAGGACACCATACATCTGGTCAATAAGCCAAAGCATAGGCAATCTTTCCTCTTGTGTCGTATGTCCGATATCAGTCCTTGGCACGAGAAAGTACACTTGGATAAGCTGAACTCAGCATAAAAGTAGATGACTGAATCATCACTGCTGCAGTAGCCTTTGTTATATGTGTTATATCCTGCCAAAGATATAACAACTGGCAAGCTTCCAAAGCTTCAAGGCACCTTTCATGCCCCAAACTATCAAGCAGTTTGAGCTGATCTGACTAAAAAACAAGTTTGGGCTCGAAGCCCTTCAGTGCTTTCCTGACAGCAGAGGGAGGGAGGCTGAGCCCTAAAGGACAATGCTTGGAAAAAAATTTTCACACTCTGGCATAAAAACAAAACAAAAAACACATAAAAAATAAAGGGGAATGGAAAGAAGGAGTGGCTACTGCAGTACTGATCATTCAAATAGCTGCTGTTATGGTAAGTTCAACTTAAACAACCGTATTATGTTCATCATACTGATTACTGCTGTACTAGTCTTAGCTATATGGGTAGCTTAACATAGCTAACTACATTTGAGAGGTGGAAAGAGAAGAGTCCAGAAGCCCAAGGAGAATGGTCCTAGCAAAGCTTGACGTGGACCTAGAGAAGAAATCAAGTTTATAGTGCTTTGCAAAAGTATGTGCAGAGGACCAAGTAATAGCTTCTAGAATACTATCTAACTTTTTCCAAAAAGCCGCAGATGAAGCCAAGGCCCTGGTAGAGTGGGCCTTGACCCTGCCTCAAATAGTTTTATGGTGAGTATAATAAAAGGTAACAGTCTTAGTAACCATTTGAAAATACATTTGAAAATTTCACACAGTATGCACCGTCTTCTTAATATTCACAAAAATTGAACTACTAATCCAAAGATCTGAAACATTTGGTTCTGTCAAGATAGACCCTGAGCTTTCTGTGCAGCTCCATGGTATAGATTATCCTTTTTCCCGTCATTTCTAGGTTCAGGAAAGAAAAATTGGGAGATGGATAGCTTGGCTGAAAGTAAACTCAGACACCACTTTAGGCATAGAAGAAGGATTCGTTCTTAAAGATACACTGTTCCTATGGAAAAAGAGGCAGGATTGACTCACCATAAGAACCTGCAGCTCAAATACCTTCTTGCAGAGATCAGAGCAATCATCAAAACAATTTTCCATGCTAAGAACCTCACATGAGCTTCTCTAACACAAACTTAAGATCCCAAAGAGGGGCTGCAAGAACATTTTCAAATGAAACTGCACTGACAGAGGAGGATCCATGGGCAGACATGCTGAAATAGCCAATAAATGAACCTTGCTACAGGAATAAAAAAGGCCATAGGACAGTAACACAAATGTTGTCAGACCACAGAACAAATAGCCCTGAATAGTTTCTGGTTATGTTGCTGGCACCAACTAGAAAAACTTTTCCATTTGTTAATGTAAGCTTTTCTAATAACAGGCTTTCTTGCCTCCATTAGTCTGCTGCACATCTGCAGTAAACAGGTGCCTAAAAGGAATTAAGACCCTATCATCCAGGCAGTCAACTGAAAATCATTGATGTCGGAGTGCATCAAAAAAACCCTGTTCTTGTGCAACTAGATTTAGCCTGTTTGGAAGGTAATGGTAATTGCCATTGGCCATTTCCAAAAGAAGAAAGAACCACGGTTGTCTGGGACAGAGGGGAGTCACCACAATGATCTTGGGGGATTCCTTCTGAATCTTCAGAAGTAGCCTAGATATCAGTAGAAATGGTGGAAAAGCATACAGGAACATTCCTGTCCAAGGTAAAAAAGGCATATGTCTTCCAGGACTTCTTACAGGGAGTCCTGCAACAGAATTTTGCCATTTGATTGTTCCGAGAGGAGACAAAAAAGTCTACTTGAGGAATTCCCTACAGATTGTTCAAATCTTGGAAGACCCACTGATACAGTTTCCATTCATGATGGTCTACCCTGGTTCTGCTCAGCTTGTCTGGAATACAACTCTGCTCTGACAGAATGTAGGATCCCTATACAGTGAGATTGTGTTGTGAATCTATATCCCAAACTAACATGGTTAGTCTGCAAAAGGGGTACAATCTGGATCTCCCTTGCTTGCTGATGTCCCACATGGCTGAGGTATTGTCTGTAACCATTTGAAGAGGTCCAGGTGACCAAAGATGGTTCAGAGAGTTGAGTGCCTTGATCAGGGCAAGTATTTCATTGATATCTATGTGCTTGGTCTGTCCATGGTGTCCCACACCCCCTGCACTTTTATCCCTCATAAAACTGCTCCTCAAGCAAAGTATGAAGTGTCTGTAGTGACTAACTGCTTTGTAACATGCAGGGAGAGAGGAGACATGGATTTAAGGATATCTGCTGTCTCCACCAAATGATTTGTCTTCTGACACCCCCCCCTACAGAGGGATTTGAAAAGATAAAGGGTGCTGATGCTGGGACCAAAGATATTTCTGATACAACTGTATCTTTCACATGTGGAGTCTTGCCAGGGGTATTGTAAGAATCATAAATGCCATAAGACACAAAATCCTCAGGTATTCCTTTGCAATGACTGAAATCTGAGTGGAAACCCTTAGAAATAAATCTAAATAAAGATCTATTTTTTTTCCTGTGGAAGAAAATCTGTTTGAACTGAGGTGTCTGGTTGACAAACCAGGAACACAATCCTGTGTGAAGCAGTCAAGAATGACTTTTGAATGTTCTATTGGAATCCCAGTTTGTGTATGAGATCTTCCTTCCATAAGAAAGACTCCTGATACTTTGGCAAAGACATGATAAGCAAGTTGCCTAAGCCTGCAATAAGCTATAACTGGAGTAAGAATCTTTGTGAGCATGCTTGGTCCAGTGGATAGTCCAAAGGGGAAGGCACAGAACTGATAATGTGATCCAGCCACAGAAAACCTTAAGAAACATCTGAAGTCTGGATGAATAGGGATGTGATGATCAGCATCTTTCACATCTAATGTTACCAGGAGGAAGAGGTAACGGTGTGAAGTGACATCATTTTTAATGTGGGCACTATCTCAAACAGCTTTAGGAAAGAAAGATCCAGACCTGGGTTCTAAGCATTTTCTTTCTTTCTTTCTTTCTTTGGCACCATGAACATCCTTGAATAAAAACCCTCTCCCACCTGGGAAGGAGGAACTAGCTCTATCACTCCTTGGGACAGCACATGCTGAAAAACAGATGGAAACAAAAAGTGTGATCTGAATGCTAAGGAAGGACCCACTGGAAAGGAAGAATTCCCTCCCACTGCCAACTGTAACCCTGGTGAATTATTTTCAGAACCCATTTGTTTGAAGCAATCTGTTGCTAAAGAGAAAAATGGAGATTCAGACTTTCTAGAAGAAAAAAGGGACCAGGGTGGGAGGGCGTCACAAGGTCTCTTGAACAGTCATTCAGACTTGTTAGACTATCCCTGGTTTTGAGAGGTTCACAATTTCTTTTTTAAGTGCCCCCCCCCCCCCGCCATTTCTTCTTAAATGTCTGTTTGATGTTTATTCTGTTTTTTTTAATAGAATGGGGTGAAGAATAAAAAATCCTTTGAACAATATGGAAAAAGGCTGAAAAAAAGTAGATTCACTGCATCATCTTGCCCTTTCCATCACATTTTTTATTACCTTTGCAGCTGCAGCAGAAGGGCCAAACACTAAATATCTATCCAAGAGATAATTTAAAATCTCATTTTTAATATCATCTAGGAGGTTGAGAATACAGCCGTGCAAACCTCCTCAAAACAGTGCGGCCACATAGCCCTGGAAGATGCATTAACAGAGTCATACACACACTGCAAACAATGATTAGTGACCAATGAAATAGAAGAAACTAAGTCATTTAAAGCAGATTTTCCCTCACAAGAAGAAACTGCATATAAACCATTCCTCATACTTTCACAATTTGTCAAAACAAACTTTACTGACAATCCAAAATTCTGCAAGTGAAAGCTGCAGAAGTATACACTTTTTCTCCTGTACTTATCAATTATTTTCCAGTCCTTACCAGAAAGAGTAGGATTGGAAACAGCAGCGGGATCATCTAAAGCTATAGCTGCTGGGTGAAGTTTGGGAATAGTGTATACAAATTTAAAAGCCCAAGGAAGTTTATACCTCCTATCTGTCTTTTTAGGAGCAGCTGGCTGACTATCAGGAAAATAACAGGCAGTATCACACACACACATCCTCTAAAGCAGATAGAACAGGAGGAGGAGTGGGTGTAAATTCTGAAAAATCCTTCTATGACAACATATAGTATTTTCTGAAGGACAGAGAAACCTTAGTGTTCTACCACTGAAAACACTGGCACATTCTAGCAATAGTGTCACAGAAAGAGAACACCCCAGAGGGAGAATTAGAAACCAAGCTCTCCTCTGAGTCTGAATCAGAAATCTGAGGAAGAAACCCTGTATCCATCTCTGCAGCTTCCTCTTTAGATTCAGAATCTTGAATCTCTTCAGGAAAAGAGGAATCCATCTTTCTTTACCAGAAACTAGTTTACAAGAAGAATCAACAGCCTGGATTAAACCCTGAGCCAGACCCAGTAAACTACTCCTAACCAAAGAAAATTGAGGAGTAGATGCATGCTTGGTTTTCTGCTTATTTCTGACAGGAAAAATATGGCCAACCATGTTATTAATGGCAGCAACTGCTTCCCCAGGGATGAGCACAGTATACTGACACAACAAGGAAACCTTCCCTGTTCCTTCACCCAGGACCAGCAAGAGTGGTTCTCCCTAGCCCACTGAAGGGTCCCCAACAGCCACAGAGGATGTGGCTAACACCCAGTATATAGTGACTGTAGGTGCTACACCAGTGGGAGCTGGGTTAAAGATGAGTGGTCTGAGGTAAAACAAATGAGCACAGCAGAGCCATCCACCTGAGGCAAACTGCTAGCCTGATGTGATGCTTGTTGCTGGAAGAAGAACCAACTGGTCCATGGTCAAACCAAAATGGTGCCTCACACAATTTCTCCAAAGAAATAAATAATTTCAGTTACTTTACACTACTTTAAAACTGACGAAAAGAAAAAAAATCTAGTGCTTCATTTAAAAGTGTATCACAGTCTCAAGGCAGAACATTTAAAACACAACACTCCTAGCTTTAAAATAACTTTCCGGAAGAGGAAAGTAATAAAACCTCAACAAAATTAATGAAATAGAATTTTTTCCAGCAAAGGAAAGCTCAAGCTGACCATCAATCCTTGAAAGCCTCAGAGGAGCATGTACTTTGGTGGCAATAAAGCTCTGAAGGGTTTTTGTGCCCAAACCTGTCCTTTAGTCAGCCTAGCTCAAGCTGCTAGACTGTTTGGGTGCGTGAAGACACCCTGAAGCTTTGGAAGCTGGTTGGGTCGGGAAATAACCTATATAGCTAAGGCTACTGCAGCAGTACTTGCGGTAATAAAGGACACAGGAGTCCAAAAATCCTCAGAACTTTCTTGTCCCGAGAAAAAGAATGAGTCTGATGCTATAAAAGAATAAACACAGATAAAAGGTAAAGAAAATCTAGGGGAATGAACAGGAAAAGGAATTTCATCTTGGCCTATGATAAAGGAGCCAGTGGGATGGGAGGAGGGTGCATGTACTGCAACAGTGATCTATTCAAACATTCTTTTATGGTACATTCTTACACAAGTGTACTATGCTCATCATTAGATCACTGCTGACAGATGAGATGATTCAAAAAGATTTACAGAAGAGTGGGGGGGATATGGTTCTGGCATATACAGTCCTAGCTGTAGAAAAGGCATCAGTCTTGTAATGGTTTATAAGCATGTGAATGGAAGACCGCTAACAAGGATTTAGAGTGAAACCCTTTGAAAAATGAAGGTGATGAAGCTACAGCCCTAGGAGAATGAGCTTTGGCACTAGCTAGGGGGATTTTCCATGAAAAGAATAAGAAAAAGTGATGGCAAGGAACAGCCATCTGGAAATTTGTTTGTCTGGATACTGGAAGACCTTAAAGTTTACCCTTAAAGAAAGTGAACAATTAATCAAATTTTCTGATTTCTTTACTCTTGTCTAGCCATCTGGAAATTTACTGTCTGGATACTGGAAGACCTTACTTTTTACCCTCAAAGAAATTGAACAATTAATCAAATTTTCTGGTTTCTTTAGTCTTAGCCAAATAAAATCTTAGTTATATATGAACATTAAGCAAATGACTTTATTATATCTTTATTTTGAGGGTTAGGGGAAAAATACAGGAAGGTATATAAATTGGTAACCACCTTAGATATAAAGAACAGTTTAGTTCTAAGGGGCACTCTGCCCTTGTGGAAACCAAAAAAGATAGAAAATAATTGTAACTCAGACACTCTTTTAGTAAAGTTTAGAGCAAGAGGAACCATTTTTCATGTAAAATAATATAAAGAATTAGAGGAAGCAGGTTCAAAGGGTGGTAAAGTTAATTTCTCACGCACGTAACCCATGCCTAACGACGGAAGAATAGATTTTATGAGGGACACAATATGTACGACGCCTTTTAAGTCTCACTTGACTTCAAAGTGTGAAGATGTGGGAAGACAAGCTAAGATATCTGATAAATGCATACAAATGGATGTGTATTCCAGACCAGAATTGAGCAGCTCACACAAATATTTGAGGATAGAAGGTATCCCTGCCTAATAGGAAACTGATCCTCTCTTCTGGCACCAAACAGAAAATCCTTTCCATTTTGGAATATATGACTTCTATTTGTAAGTTTTCTACTTTTAACACATCCTAAGAAAAAAAATAAAATAAATTAAAAGCTTATTATCCTTATCATGAGCTTGAGTGTTTTCAGGTTTGGGTGAATTAGAAAGCTCTTTTGTTGTGGGATCGAGTCCATCCTGCAAGGTAATATATGGGAATTGCCCTTGGTTGAGAGGGAAAGAAGGAAGATTCAAAGCTGGCCAGGCAAAAAAGGAGTCACCAGGAGAATTTTGGAGTTGTCCTTCTAAATCTTCAGAAAGGCCCTTTAAAAAAGAGGAAATAGAGAGGGGAGACGAAGGTGTTCATCATCCTGGCATCCTTGAGTTGATGGGGTATACTAGTGAAAAGGCGATCTATCTCTGGAGTTCTCCACTTGTGAAAAATCTGTAGGAAGACCTCTCTGCTCAATGTCCATTTGTGAGGGTCTGTCTTTGATCTACTCAGGTAATCAGACAAGCCATTTTGATTGGGAGGGGAAGACTTTGGTGAATAGCAATTTCCCCAAACAATCATTGCTAGCCCTGCAGAAGGGATAAGATTTTGTGCCCCCTCTTTGTTGATGCACCGTATTACTGTCTTATTGTTTGTCAGAATCTGAAGTGCTCCTGGGGACTACAGGAGAAAGAGAAACTGAAAGGCAAGAATCAATGCTCATTTCTTTTATATTTAAATGCTATTTTCTACCCTCCTTTACAAAAGTGCTTATGCCTTGAAACCTTTTGAGTAAGTCCCCCAGGGCTAGTTTGATGCATACGCAGAAACGTTTTGAAGAGGAGAATTGATAAGAAATGGAACACCTGGGTTTGTTCTTATCCGATGGGCCACCAATGTAGCTTTTTCCTCACAAATGGCAAGACAGGAAAAGGGAAAAACAAAGGATGACAGTGCTGTACCCACAAAGATTTGAGGTACCACTAAATTTCCTCATGTGTAGTCTGGTGAACTGAATCAGAAGTACCTTCTCAGCACAGAACCAAATGGCAGCAGCCCTGGAAAAAGAACACTCTACATCATATATGCACTTGGTGAAATAGAATGCAACCTGAGAGGCAGAAGAAATCATATCTTGTGGATGCTATGTATTCCGGGGTGCTTGCAATTTCTCTTGTTGAGGTCAAAGACAGGTTTGTTAGGGTTAGAAACTAATCTGTTAAATTAATCTTGTCTAAAGGAAGAAACACTATCACGAGGGATGTGTTCAGGAGGCAACTAAGGAACACCAGAGAATGAGAAGGCAGAAGATTATACTTACTGAAATTCAGAGTGAAACCTATGTTTTAAAAGCAAATGATAATGAATTCTATGCCCAGTGGAACATCTGTTCATTTCTGAAGCTCCTCTGGTAGTGTTGAAGAGGAACAGAATATTATTGAGATGTGTGCCCTTTATGAATGATTTCCAAAACCCAAGAGTCTGTAGTGATCTTTTTCTAGAGGGGGAGTTTGACAGACAATTTTTGGATGACTGGAGGGAGAAAGGCTGAGGTAAAGAGGTAGTCGGAATCTGGAAGGTTTATTTGAAAAAGAATCTTTGACTCCCATGAAATCAAGTTTTGGCTTGTCCTGCCATTTCTTCTATGATCGTTTGTGTTTCTGCTGAGTGGACTTTGGTGGTAGAAAAGATCTGGTTTTGAGAGGTAATCTCTTTGAAATTTTGGAACAAGGGAAATAAAAGTTGCTTGACCCCCTGCATAATTTCACCCCTTTCCTCCAACCTTTTGAAAATCTCAGCAGAAGGGGGACCAAAAAGGAGTCTTAGCCTGAAGTACCTTCTCAGCACAAAACCAGTGGCAGTAGCCCTAGAATAAACATACTCCACATCATATGTGCACTGAATGGAATAGAGTGCAACCTGAGAGACAGATGAAATCATATTTTGTTGATCAGTTTTTGAATCACTGTCAGGAAAGTTAGGAATAAGTTTGGTCACATTGTCAGGAATGGTTAAGAGGCATCTGATTATGTGCGCCTGATAATAAACAGCAAAAAAAAAAGCTAAAGTGGCTTACGTATATACTTTTTTCACATACATGTCCATAGCTCTACTATCCTTGACATCAGGTAGGTCTTTAATGGATGGGAAAAGTTTCGGTTTGTCTGAATCTCTGGAAATAACTGCAGGATCAGAAATAGGATTGTTGTACAGGTACTTGTGATTGTCAGAGACAATACAGTTGTGCAAGCTATAAAAGCAGATACCCAAATTCCTCACTGCTGCAGAAGTCTTTAAGCTATATAGGTTGTTTACTGCCTAGGAAACAACTGGCCAGTTTTAAAAATATCTTCCCCAACACTCATTCAGGCTAATCCAAAGGAGGGAAATCAGCAGTCAGAGTAAAGCTTTCCTCAGGACTTTCTTGCCCATATAATATGAGAATAGCCTAACAATCTTGAATTAAACAGCCACTAACAGCAAAAAAATACATATAATGTAGAAACAAATGCAACCTTACTTTATATCCCAACTAAAACTATATACAAGCGTAAGGGGATGGAGGGTGGGTGCGGCTTCTGCAGCAGTGAGGAATCTGAACATCTACTATTATGAGTGCGTGCAACTTACACAACTATATTATGTTCATCATTCCCAGTGTTGCAGTAGCCTTCAAGCTATATGGGTTGATTACTAAAGCCTATCCAACCTGGGAAGAGGAAGAATATAAATCAAGGAGCCCCTGGACAATGGCCCTAGCAAAGTCTGACCTAGACCTAGAAAAGGAATCCAGTTTGCAGTGGTTTGTAAAAGTATGTACACAGGACGGTGTAGCTGCCTCTACAATGCCTCTAAAGACCAGCACTTTTCAGTTATGTCATCAAAGAAGACAAAGCTGTACTAGAATGTGCCCTGATACTGCCTGGAATGGATTTGCCATGATGAGAAAAAAAAAACAATAGCTAACCACCTAGAAACTGTCTGTTTAGGCACAGGATGCCTCTTTTATACCCTTCATAAGAAACAAATAGCTAGTTAGCTTTTCTAAATGAGTTAGTTCAGTCAAGACAGTACCCGAGCTGCCTGTGCACATCCCGAGTATGCAGAATCCTTTCTGAACGCATGAGGAGCACCTCTTGAACCCCAAAGGCTTTTCTGACATTGGGGGCAACCAAAGCTGAAAGGAAGGGATCAAAGAATAGTCATAGAAAACCAAGCTTTTAGTCAAAAACCCTTATATCCGTCCAGAAATTAACAACGAACTACTGGAAAAACTAGAAGACTAAAAATAATCAGAAACATTTAATAAAATATCAATAAAATACAGAACGAAGGGACAGGGGATTCCTAATCCACTAACCCGGTCAACAGAAAAAGGGCACCAAAAAGGAAACCAAACAACCGATGACCAAGACAAAAAATAACAGGAGGGGGAAAACACTATCAATAACTAGTACTACAAAACTAAAAACTTAACAGGGAAAAGAATAAGAGACAATAAAACTCAAATTATAAAGTTACTTACAGAAATAAACGAGGAGCTGAGCTATCTGCATCTGATCGACTAAGTGCAAATGAGATCTGAGGGGATTAGAGGGCAGCAGTGCATTATGGGAAGGGAAGAGCTTGAGCTAAGCTGTTGTCTAGAGTTCCGGCTTGGATCCGATGTCGGATCCCAGACCCATACATGATGAATGGTGACTAGAATAACATCACATCCTACATTAATGACTCCTGACATATGGCTAAAGACTATGCAAAGATAAACAAGTTGTCTAAATAAGGAAAGATGTGAATGACATTCAGTTTGGAGTAAGCTATGACTGGAGCTAGGCATTTTGTCAATGGCATTGGAGCTGTAGATACACAAAAGGTAATGCAGAGAACTGAAACTGTGACCCAGAAATGGAGAACTTTAGAAATTTCCTGAAGCTTATGGCTATGGGAATGTGGTAATAAGCATCTTTTAAAACTAGAGTTACCAAGTAACTCATTGGAGGAATGAAAGGTAACAGGTTCTTTCTGGTCAACATTTTGAACTTTGGAACTTTCACATTCAGTTTTAGAAATGAAAGATCAAGTACTCGTCTTCAACAGTCTTTTTTCTTTGGTACCAGAAACATTCTGGAAATTGTCCCTTTGACTTCTGTGCACTAGTTCTATGACTTCTTAGGTGAGTAAAGACTGAAGAACGTTAGGTAAAAAAAATTCTGCTTAGTTCAGACGGGGCAGGGAGGTATTTCTCTGAAAGGAGGTTTTTGTATTCAGTGCCATCTGTTACTCTACTGCACCACTTTTAACACACAGGAGTCTGAAACAATCTTTTGACAAAGGGGACTGTTGAGGGTCAGTTTGAGGGACAGATTTGTAGAGACATTGGCCTGGGGGGAAGGAAAAAGGTAATGAATGATGGCATACTAATTCTGTACTGTTGGTCTGTCTCTTTTTACTGAAAAATACCCTTGTTTTTTATTCTCATTACCCTCCGTTCATCTCTTTTTTGCACTTTATTTGCCAGAAAAATGACTTTTGTTTATTTTGGCACTTTTGTGTTAAGAGGGAGGCCTGTAAGATTTATGCTGGGGAACATGAAAAATATCAGAAATCTGAATCAATTTCCATCTTTCATTATATTGTTTGAGAATCTACATAGCATAAGAGCCAAAAATACCTTCTTGTCTAAAGCACAATCTAAGAATTCAGACTTTACCTTATCAGCAAATGCTTGGTCGTGCACCCAAGCATGCCTTCTCACCATAGCAAAAATAGCAGTGGCCCTTGACACAGTATTTTGTGCAGTTATACACAGTCTTCAAAGTATGTCTAGATACCTAAGATAGGGCTGAAAAACAAGAAGTTATGTACTCACCATAACGTTCGATGTATGTACTCCATCTCCTTGTTGTGCTTTCTGCTGTTCGATTGTTGGTATTAAAACTAATTTTATTTTAACTTTCTTGCAACGTGCCGTATATTTGTGCTGAACAGTACCATCTACGGGTCTGGTGTCTCATTGCCAGTTGCCCTTACATTGTTTTGTTTTGGACTATATGTACTCCATCTCGCCTCACATTCTTACTCACGGGTTCGGAGCCGAATATCGGCTCCTACTTGTCCAATTTTTTACTAGCTCGAAGTCTCTCTTGGCAGGGTCAAGCAGGTATCCCATGATGCCCTGCTCCATAACCCCAGATCTAGTTTGCTGCAAAACCACAAACACACCCCATGCACAACAACAAAAACTACAATGTAGAACTACCAAGGCAGTAAGAAAAAACAACTATTATTGAAGGGTACTCTAGTACCAATCCTAACCTCCAGATCCTCCAGGAAGGGGGCAGGTGGGAGAGTACGTAAGAATGTGAGGCGAGATGGGACTACATACATCGAATGTTATGGTGAGTACATAACTTCTTGATGTTATGTAGTCCAATCTCGCCTACATTCTTACTCACAGGACAGCGTCCCCAGCACCTCTATCCTAGGAGGCTCAAAGGAAGATGCTCCTGAGGACTGTGGAACCAAAGGAAGCCTGACCCCTAGAGGCCACGTCCAGTTTGTAATGAGTAACAAAGGTATGGGGGGAAGCCCACGTGGCTGCAGCACAAATATCATCCAAGGATAGTCTGGCATGGTATGCTATAGATGCCGAAACAGCCCTAGTAGAGTGAGCCTTGACGGGGAACGGTACAGTTTTTCCTGCTGAAGAATAAATAAAGGAACTACAATTAGCAATCCATCTGGAAATGGTAACTTTGGAAATAGAGGATCCCGCTCTATTTTCTGAAAAGGAAACAAACAATTGGTCAGACTTTCGTAGATGTTTGGTCCTGTGTAGATAGAAACGCAATTGTCTGTGCACATCCAGTTGATGAAATCTAAACTCTGCCTTGCTCGAAAATTGAGGGAAGAACACTGGGAGCTCAATAGACTGGTTGAGATTAATAGTGGATGTAACTTTAGGGAGAAAGGATGGGTTAGGTCGAAGAGAGACTCTGTCCTTATGAAAAATTAAATACGGGGGTTTAATGGAGAGGGCTTGAATCTCCAACACTCGTCTGGCTGACATAATGGCTATCAGGAAAGCCGTTTTCTAAGACAAAAACTTTAACTCGCAGGTGGCAGCCGGTTCGAAAGGTGGGGAGGTAAGGGCTTGCAAAACCATGTTTAAATCCCAAGGCATAATAGGTTCAGAAATAGGAGGCCAGAGTAATAAGGTGCCCTTTAAAAAGGCCTTACAGAGTTTGTGAGTCATAAGGGAAGGCTCGTAGGAGGTATGAAAGCTAGAAATAGCCACCAACTGGACTTTAATAGTGGCAGGAGCAGAACCCTGCTGAAAGAGCATGGACAAGAACTCCAAAACTGCAGGAATTGGGGCTGTGTAGGGGTCGATTCCTTGAGCATGAGCCCAAATAGAAAATCTCTTCCATTTGCTGGAATAAATCTTCCTAGTCAAAGACTTATGAGAGGACGATAAAATGTGTACCACCTCAAGTGAAAAATGATGAAGCCTGACTAGCGACGGAAGTGGAGTAGCCAGGCTGTCAACATGAGGGTCCGCAGGGAGGGGTGGAACTGTCCCGACATGTGTGTCAACAGGTCTGGTACTGGGTCCAGAATCCAAGGAGTGTCCACCACGAATGAATGGAGAAAGGAGAACCAGACTTGGCGAGGCCAAAGTGGGGCAATTAGAATCATCTTGCTTCCCAAGGATAGGGCTTTCTGAATCACTCTTGGTAACAGAGGAAACGGAGGGAAAGCATAGAGCAGACCGGAGGGCCAATCGTGGACTAGAGCATCCCTGGGTGATTCCCCCTGTGGGGGGATCAGGGTGAAGTAATTGCTGCATTTAGCATTGAGGGTATTGGCAAAAAGGTCGCAGCAAGGCTGACCCCACCTGTTGAATATCTGTTCCGCAACCCGAGGGTTCAGGGACCACTCGTAAGGCATGAGAATAGCTCTGCTCACCCTGTCTGCTATCACATTGGCCTTCCCCGGAATGTGCGTTGCCACTAGGAACCGTTGGGAAGATACTGCCCACTGCCACACTCGCATGGCCTCTCTGCACAGTGGGTAAGATCTGGTTCCTCCCTGTTTGTTTAGGTACCATACAACGGACATGTTGTCCGAATGTATCGGGATCGTCCCAAGAGGGAGAAAGCTCTGAAGTGCCTGCAACGCCAGAAGCACTGCTCTCATCTCTAGGACATTGATGTGCAGATGTACCTTGTGATCTCGCCACGTGCCTTGGACCGTCCTGCCAAGATAATGCCCCCACACCCCATCTGGGAGGCGTCCGTGGTCACGGTGGCGACAGGTGACGGAGGGACAAACTGTTTCCCCTCGTCCAGATTGGTGGAACATAGCCACCAACTGAGATCCTGTTTGCATCAGTCTGTGAGCAGGATCAGGTGAGAATGGGGGAGTTTCTGAAAGGACCATTGGGCAAATAGAAGCCATTGAAGAAGCCTCATATGTAATCTGGCTAGAGGCACTAGCATAATGGTGGCTGCCATGGTGCCCAAAAGCTGAAGAACCCATCTCGCTTGTACTTTCCTGAGGGGTAATAGTGCGCAAACCTGATTCTGAAATATTGTGATCCTTTGATGCGGCAAGAAGGCCCGCATTTGGACAGTGTCTAGCTCTGCGCCTATAAACGTGACACGCTGTGAGGGCAGCAAGGCAGACTTTTCCCAGTTCAACGTTATACCAAGTCGTTGGCAGAGGGTAATGGTGGCGTCCCTGGCTTGGAAGAGTAGATGCCTGGTGGGAGCGGTGAGGAGCCAGTCGTCCAGATAAGGAAACACCTGGAATCCTTGACGTCTCAGGTGAGCTGTCACCACCGCCAAACAATTAGTGAACACCCTGGGGGCTGTGGTGAGACCAAAGGGCAGGGCACGAAACTGAAAATGGCTGGCTCCCAGCCGGAAGCATAGGTGACTCCTTGATGCCCTGTCCATTTTGATATGATAGTAAGCATCCTTGAGGTCGATGGAGCACATCCATACTTCTTTTTCCAGCAACGGAAAAATGGGCTGAAGGGTGACCATTCGGAACTTGGACTTTTGAATGTAGTGGTTTAATCGGCTGAGATCTAGAATGGGTCTCAGGTCCCGTTTTTTCAGCACCAAAAGGAATCTTGAGTAAGTCCCTAATCTGGTCTGAGGGGACAGGTTGGATGACTCCTGTCTTTATCAGCTTTGAAACCTCTAAGGGTGCGTGATCCCTTTCACTGGGTGGAACGTCCATGATTTTTCTGAATGGAGGAGGGTCTGACGAAAGGGGTATGGCATAACCTCCGGAAACTATTCGTAACACCCATCGATCCTGAGTGATGCTTTCCCAGGCTTCCGGGTATAACGATATGCGGCCCCCGACTGGCTCCGGAGAAGCACAGTCGGGCAACACATCAGGAACGATGGTAGGAAGAACCGCAAAAGGAATCACGGTCTCCCGAGTTGCGGGGGCCTCCTCTGCCTCTAGGGCGGCGTCTTCCTGAATAACCACCCCACCTCTGCCTCTGGAGGGGGAATCACCTTGTGCGGCAGGGAAAAACTTCTGTGACTTCTTGAACCACATCTTCCCACCTCTCTGAGCCTTGGAGTAAGGCCTAGAGGGGAGGGAAAAACTGACCCCTACGGCAGACAGGGTCTTTCCCTCTTGCTCGCATCTGTTGAGGTTGCCTTTCACTTTGGTCCCAAAGAGCGAGGACCCATCAAAAGGAGCATCAGTGAAGGAAGACTTGAAGGCCTCCGCAAAATGACACAGGCGCAACCAGGCTTGCCTCCTGAGGGCTACTCCTGAACTGGCTGCCCTACCCGCCCCCTCGGCTGCATACGATATGAGCCTCATGGACGAGTTGACAACAGAACTTAGGGTAGACACATGGGCGTTAATTGTGGGCGCCAACGCCTCAGGAACATTACCCGCTAGAGTACCTCCTAACTCCTTGAGGAGATCTCTCTGGAGCCGAGTGAAATGGCAAAGGTAGTTCGGTGACCGTAAGGTGAAGGTCGCTGATGAAAGGGTACATTTCCCGTACCTGTCCATAGTCCTAGACTTCTTGTTAGGAGGATGGACGGAGGAAGACGTCTCGGCTACTTCCTTCTGTGTGGCCGCCGCCACCACCATGGCATCTACAGAAACCCCTTTGGACAGAAATTCTTTCCCCGGGGGAGCAGAAAGGAACTTATTGGGCCTTCTGGGTACAGGTTCCACCGTATCAGGATTCTCCCACACCCTCCGACAGATTAAATCCAACAGTTCTTCGAAGGGTGGAGACACCCAGGAGGCGGAGGGTTGAGCTCCAAAGGCCTTGAGGAATACCGATTCCTCCTCGGAGGGGGGTTTGGAGGGCCAGTCGCCCCTCTGTCTCAAAATCTCCAGGATGTCGGAGAAAGAGACGTCATCAGAGGACGACTTGGGGGACCCCTCCGACTCCTCGAGGTCGGTATCAGAAGTGAGAGACTCGTCCTGGGAGTCTATGTGCTTCCTCCTGCATGTCTTTTTTCTGGGGGCCACAGACTCTGAGGGACCCTCAGAAAGTTGGGGACCACTCATGGGGGTATCCCCAGACCTTTGGGCTCCGCCATCTATGGATAGGGGGGGCATCAGAGGCTCTAGCCGGGGTGGAAGGGGACAGAATGACTGATCCGGGTGATGTAAATGACGATCTGGCCAGTGTGCTCCGCATGGCCTCGAAGGCCGGTCCCCCCGAATCCGAGGACCGACGGGCCTCCGAGGCCATGATCGGAGTCGGGGTCCCCCAAGCCGATGTGCCGAGGGGGAGGCTCGGAACTGATGGGTGTCCCAAAACACCCCCCCCCCCTCGGGCCCAACCGAGGAAACCCGAGTGCCGAAACCTGTGGAAGGAGTGACAGGGTCGGAGCCAGCGTCAGCACCGATAGACCTTTAAGGGGTATCAGAGCCGGCGCAAGAACATCACTTGGAGCAGAGCACTCCAGCTCCAAAGACAAGGAAGCGCTCAGAGGAGCAACCATCGATACAACCAACGGGACAGGCTCCGGAGCCGACTGGGTCGGAGCCGAAAATAATTTAGCCAACACCGGCTACTGCAGGAGCCTCTGCACCACCCTATCAACATCCAAATCAGAAAGGCTGGAGGATTTGGAGGACAGGGATGGAGAATGGGATCTCCTATCAGGAGAACCGTGCCTAACACTGGGAGATCGGCTCCGAATTGGTTCCAGTAAAATAGGAGCCAAAGCCGATTCCAGTATCACAGATACCTCCTGCGGCCCCGAGGACATAGGAGCCGAGGAGGCAGAGTCAAGTTTTGAAAGTTTCTCCGGCGGCTCTGAAGAAACAGACGGAGCCGGAAATCTTTTCTTCGCCTTCGAAGCCTTAGGCTTGGCCTGAGAACCAGAGGCCAAGTCCAAAGACTCCTCAAACGAAGGTTTCAAGAGACCCTTCAATATTAATTTATTTTTCCTCTCCTGAAGCACCCTCAGACTGAAGGTGTGACAGAAGCTGCAAGACTCTTGTAAATTAATTGCACCTAAGCAATAAACACATACAGAATGTCCATCCGTGATGGACATCTTGTAACCACACTTGGCACATTTTTTGAAACCGGAAGGTTTATGTTCCTTCTGCTCTTTAGACATCCTGAAACAACCAGATTAGGAAGAACACAGCAAGGCGGGAAAACAGTAAACACTCTACTACAGCCAAGAACCTCTAAGTAAAACGGTTCGTTAAGACACACACACACAATCCACAACAAGAAAAAAACCAAGAGCTAGCTTAGATTAGCATTAAACAAACTTTCAGCAACTACAACACACAGAAGAAGGATGAGGTCCTCTAACTCAAACGGGCCTAGCCCACCGGAAATTAGGGATACCAACTACAGACAGGAAAACACACAAAAATAATCCACAATATGCAAAATAGCTATTAAAATAGCTTTTGGGTTGAAAACAGTAAATTTCTCGAGAGAAATTGAAAAAAAACTAAAGGTACTTAGCCACAGCCAAGCGAGACCACGTCCTAGCTACACGAGCGGCAAACGAGATCTGGGGTTATGGAGCAGGGCAGCATGGGATACCTGCTTGGCCCAGCCAATAAGAGAATTCGAGCTAGTAAAAAATTGGCCGAGTCGGAGCCGATATTCGGCTCTGAACCCGTGAGTAAGAATGTAGGTGAGATTGGACTACATAACATGTTTGGTTCAAAAAAATAAATTTCTTCTGTAGGAAGAGTGGAAGTCAGTACAGTGGAAGTCAGTTTCCTCAGACTGCCCACATGACAAAGCATAAATGTCCATCTCTCTCTCGCTATATATATAGGTTCATAGGTAGGTACTAGGCTATCTGCCCTAGGGCCTATACAAGCCTAGCCAAAAAGGTACCCTGGCTTTCGCCACCCAAGAAAATTATTTTCCTATGCCCCTGTCAAGCAGAGCCACAGAGGTGATCCCCGGGGTGAATTTCCTATTTCCCATCCAATCATCAAGATTTTTTTGAGGAGTGCTAATGAGGAGCTTTCTTTGATATAATAGGTAGTTTGTTCCACATTATGGGAAGTCTCTGGGACAGGAATCTATCCCGCCAGCATGTTCTGTTTATTGTGGTGACATGGTTTAGGTCCCTAGAGCGTGTAGCCCGGAGGGATTGGGATTTCTTTAAGTGAAGCATGTCCAACAGCTCTGGGTCTGACATAGCTTTGTATGTTAGGCAAAGATTGCCTCTGAGTAGGCTATATGCAACGGAGTAAAGCTGGAGTTTTCTGAGACAATCTGAATAAGGCATCTGTTTGAGGCCAGTAATCCTCTTTGTGAGGTATTTCTGAGGCCTTTCCAGTTGTTGTAGATGTCTTGTGAGGTACATACCAAAAGGGGCATTGTACTCTACAATGGGTCTAATGAGTGATGAGTAGAGGGGAACAATGACCTCTTTTTTCCTGGATGAGAAAACTTTTGTGATGAGGTGTGCCACATAGAAGGATTTCCTGACTACTGAGGCGATGTGATTATCAAGGAAGAGACTACTGTCCACCTGTGTCCCAAGGTCTCTTATCACACTTTCGGTGTTAAGTAGACTACCACCTATGTGGTAGTTCATGGGTACAGAGTTTTTACCAAAGGGGATGACAATGCACTTTTTGGCATTGAGCTTGAGGCCATGGCTTTGACACCAGGCATCTGTCTCACTGAGGCCCTTTTGTAGGATGTCCACACCGTTAGGAGTTTCAATTATGGCTCCTAGTTTGCAGTCATCTGCGAACTGTGTTAGCCAAAGACCTTCTGTACAAGTCTGTACTTCAGAAAAGTAGATACCAAACAGAAGAGGATCCAGGACTGAACCCTGTGGTACTCCACTTGTCACTGGTCTGAATTCGGATTTGGAGTCTGCTACTTACACAGTGTGGGTTCTGTCAGTGAGCCAGTTGGCAAATCATCTTGTGACATAGGGATTTATACCTAGTTTAGTGAGTTTATCTATAATTCCAGACTGGGGGATGGTGTCAAAAGCCTTGGCGAGATCTACATAGGCTGTGTGAACAACCTTACCCTCGTCTACGGCTTTGGTGACTGCTTCAAAGAAGTCAATCAGGTTTAGGAGACATGATCTGCCTTTTACAAACCCGAACTGGGCGGGGTCCAGCATTTGGAGATTACCAATGTCTTTGTTTATAAGTTCCATGATGATACATTCCATGGACTTGCAGACTAGGCTCGTTAGGCTACTGGGGTGGTAGTTCCTGGGTCCGTGGTAGCTCCCCCTTTGTGAAGTGAGATAACCGTCGCTGTGCGCCATTCAGTGGGCACAAAGCCTGAGGTGAGGCTATGATTGAACATGGTGTTTAGGTGGGATGCCAGTTCATTCTGTAGTTCATGTAGAACGCAGCCTGGGATGTTGTCAGGTCCCATGGATGCTGTGTTCTTGGCTTTGGAGAGTGTGGTTTTTACCTGTACAGCTGTGATTACAGGAACTTTGCATTCTTCTGGTATAGGGATGGAGCCTTTAGGGGGTAAAGTTAGCAGTTAACCTATCGGCCAGGATGCTGGCAATATCAGTTGGTTCTGTATATTTAGTGCCATTGTGCTGGAACCCAGAGCAGATCTGAATGTTGCCACTGAGAATATTGACATAGCTATAGAATGCTTTGTGGTTGTCTTTAGAATCAGTGGTGATTTTGTTTTCATAACTAGCTTTGGAGGATTTTATGAGGGATCTCAGCTTCTTACTGAGGCTGATCATGGAGTTCTTCCAGTCATGGCATTTTACTCTTTTTTGCAACAGTTTCTTTCTTCTGTTGTAGAGTTTGTTTATGGCAGGGGACCACCACATTGGCTTCCTTTTTTTGGAGGATAGCATCTTGGTTCTGTTAGGGATAGCACGGTCCATGCACTCGTGTAAGCGCTTATAAAGTGCATTTGTGTAGGATTCAGCTGTTGTACCTCTATTGTCCGTCTGCATGGGTGTTATGAAGTTTGCCACTTCTGTCTTAAGAAGCGTGAAGTTGGTTTTGGAGAAATTTTTTACTTGGGATGTGGATGTCTAGGCTGATTAGCTTGTGTACGCCAGTAAAATCCAAAAAGTTTAATATGGTAAAGCGCTTTTCGTTTGCTCTGTCAGCAAACTTCATCAGACAACGTAAATACTCAGTGTGGGTATATATACCTTCCACTCTAAATTAATTAGCTAATTAGTTAATTAAGTTTCACAACCAATAAGTTCTTTTAAAAATACCATCCACTAAAAGTTGAAAACATTCATAAATGTAGTAAACACTCTAAAAGCATATTAAAATTAGTATACTGCAGGTTATAAACTTAATAAGTGTATGTAAATTTGTACTATTATAAATTTTAATACAAATGTACAGGAAAACTAACTATACAACTGTTAGCATTCACTTTACTGCTCCTTGTATTTGCTAATAAAGTTATATACAGTCTATATTATCATGCTTAAATACAGATTCAATAAACAATTAAAATATTCTTTTTCAAAGTACTACGGGATCATGTACGAGCACCTATATGCCATCAATAAGAACAAACAAGATAATGCCCTAGCTAAACATATAGCAGAATTTCCTGGACACCACTTCAGATTTCTAGTTATTGATCAGCCAGTATTTGACGAAAGAGGTGGCCCTGTACCACTACGATTGGAAGAATTGGAGTTATTCTGGCAGATCAGACTTAATGCTTATAGTCCACCAGGCATTAATGAAACTTGTAGCCTGAGCAGTGTGTTAAAACTTAAAAGTCTTATGAAATGACCTCACGATGATACAGTAGTACTGTGAAAAAGAATATTTTAATTGTTTATTGAATCTGTATTTAAGTACGATTGTACTTTAATATAGACTGTATATAACTTTATTAGCAAATACAAGGAGCAGTAAAGTGAATGCTAACACTTGTATAGTTAGTTTTGCTGTACATTTGTATTAAAATTTATAATAGTACAAGTTTACATACACTTATTAAGTTTATAACCTGCAGTATACTCATTTTAATATGCTTTTAGAGTGTTTACTACATTTATGAATGTTTTCAACTTTTAGTGGATGGTATTTTTAAAAAACTTATTGGTTGTGAATGTTAATTAACTAATTAGCTAATTAATTTAGAGTGGAAGGTATATATACCCACACTGAGTATTTACGTTGTTTGATGAAGTTTGCTGACAGAGCAAACGAAAAGCGCTTTACCATATTAAACTTTTTGGATTTTACTGGCGTGCCACTAGTCTTGCTTTCACCCGCTTTATTTGTACTTTTAGTTTGGTTTGTTTAATACCTTTTTGAGTATTCAACACATCCTCCAGGGCTGGCAGTACAGGAGATATGGGAGAAGAATGAGGTTTATCCGTTTGTAATATATTACAGTATCTCATTTCAGGGGGAGTGCCTATTTCTTCCCATAAAAATACCCCTTTCATCCTGGCAACGGTCTGATTAAAAGAAAATTCCTCTATAGGAGGATAAGAAATTAAAGTTTTCCTCACAATCAGAGAGTTCAGCTTGGGAATCTACAGGAGCATAAGCCCTATCCTTGTCCATGCCAGAATAATCAGACCCTGTTTCCTTAGCAATAACTTTACAGAGGATGCCTACATGTAACAGCTTCTGTGTACCAGGATTTAATGGCTGCAATGTCTGCGTAGCCAAGGTAAGGTACTCATATTTTTTTAACAATAATTTCTTCTCCTGAAGAGCAGTGTTTATATTTTCTTAACAGGAGTATCAGTACAAAATGACCAACTCGAAGGAGGAATGTCTGCTTAGTCTAATGGTCTCTTGCCCTTGTTACCACAAGAAGGATCTCCCTGAGTGTATTTCAGACCTAGAGAAGATGGTTTACCCATGACTATATCGAACACTGGAACAGTCGTAGAGGACGTGGCTGACCCCCTGTTCATGTAGGCATAAAGGACTACAACAGAGGAACTGTGGTCTGTGGAGCAACAAATGGCCACTGTTGATCCACCCACTGTCAGCTGACACATAGACTGGGTCGGCATCAACAACAAGAACCCTTTGGTAAGTCATTTTTCTCTCTAGGTACTGTGGGAGAAGAACCAGCTGGACCAGTCTTAAGTATCCATGCTGTAAATGGGGAAGAGGCTCCAAAAGTGGCAAGCATATGTGGGGTGAGTATATTGAACAATAAGGTGTCACTGGGTTTTCACAAGAAGCACACTCACAATGTTTTTCTCAGTCACTTTATCTTAAAAAAGTAAAAGTAGAACACAATTTCCTTGTCAGTACACTTCAAATGTTCACAAACACGTTAACAGAAACCAAAATGGAAGATAAATTCTCACAAAGCGAGTATAAGCATTACACTGACAAATATACTCCTGCCTATACAACCATAAACTCTTCTGTTCCATAAAATTCAAAGTTTACACAAGGAGCACATATTTTTTTCACAAAAGTAGCCCAAGTACCTTAATCAACAGTTCAACATAAAAATAAAAGTTCCTGACAGGACAAATTCCGATACTGTGAAAAAAAAAGAGTTTCTTAAAGGGGAAATACCACCTTTAGTTATAAATAAATATAAATTATTTTTCTTAAAAGGGGGATAACATCTGACTGCAGGTGTTCCCCAAAGGGTATTTATCTGCCAGAAATGAAGTTCTTACATAGCTGATGTTACCTTGAAGCCCAAGATATGCTTCTTCACAAGACAGCAAGAAAGTAGTGAAGAAGCATAACAACAAAGGGCTTTTTTTTTTTTTACTTTTTCTTCTTAGGTCTTTCCAGTGAAACCAAATGAGAAAGGCCTTACCCCAAATATACCCCCATTAAAGAAGCAGGAACGTCCTTTTGTACTATTATATGAAGAACACCATCTGATCCTTCAGAGATCACAAACCTGGGTTCCCTTTTGAGGCCTCAACAGCTATCTGACTGGTCAGATAAGACATGCTGTTAGGCTGTTCCATGTTGACCTTCACCAGTGTTGTGACAGACGGAACAGGCCCAAGGTTGGATGGTCTGTGGGCTTGTCAGCAGCCTCTAAAGAGATGCCTGATTCTGATATGGACAGAGAGAAGCCTATATCTAGACTGTCCAACTCTGACCTGGAGAAAAGAGCCTATAGGGAGAAAAAATCTTCCCTCTGTATTTTTGTTTTTTTTTCTTCTCTGTTGAGAAGGGACGTCCAATACTGAATTTTCAAAGGCAGACTGCCTTACACCAGAGCATTCAACTTCCTCTAAATACATTTTTAAAGATGAAAGATGACTTCTCAGGTTTTTGGGGACTAAGTCTGACAAACAGAGCATTCCCTGGCACTGTGTTCCTGTCCAAAGCAGAAATGACACTGAGTATGTCTGTCCTTAAATGAAATCTGCTTAGCTCATGAGATATTTGCCTCTCGTAGATGGCATGAACAAAATTCCATGAAAGAAAGCAAAATGGAAAACAACTGGATCCTTTCAAACAGCTGACAGACCAGGCTAGAGATGATGTCTTGCTTCCCAGACTGGTAGCAAGAAATTTCTGAGGATTTTCTCACTTGTACATTTTTTTATGTACCAGCACAAGATCCTCATGCCTATATCTAAAGTCAGATGTGCTGCATAAAGAAGAAGCACCTAAGATTTGGCATATTGGCCAGACATATGGTATCCTTGCCAGGATACAGCCGTCTAGCAGCATTAATGTAACAGTACTCTAATGACAAACATCTGCCTATTACCAAAGAAAGCATGACTGCCTGTGGACATACTTTGTAAATGAAGGCATTTATAAATGTATAACCACTGTAACCCTTACCTTCTCCTCTGTGTGGCACTGGCCTGGGAATGTTGCCAGCATCTTCCTGAAGGTGATACAGGCCTCAAGCATCTTTTTTCATCTCCTCTGTATAGCCATGCTGAAGTGCTGGTACTTGTGTAAGGCAGTAAAGGTAGTGTTATTGTGGGTCAACAGGAATGCCAAGCATAAAAGTACTGGGGAGTACTTGGGTTGGGTGCAGTATCCCAATTACATGAGCTGGAGGTATCAAAAGAGGAACTCTCAACAGCTGCCTACTGAAGAGGCATTTAAACTCAAGATATATATCATTCTGGGATTGCACGAACAGGTTTGCTTGACCTTGAGTCTGATCTGCACTAAGAAGTTGAGCTGAGCTAACTAATCTTCAAGCCAGCTGTGGCCTGCTCACTTTTGGAAGGAGCTAAGTTATTCTGGCCAGTTTGTTCGGTAATCTGAATATCATGCTATGCACTCTTTTATTGTACTGTCTTCTGCTGACTAATTGACTTTTGGTGCTAATATCTGTTTCATACACAGTAGATGAAAAAATGAAGAGAAATGGGTTTTTAAGGCCACAGATGAAACTTAAAATATACATTACTTTCTTAATGTACAGCATAACTGCTTGACTTTTGGTGGTCATCTGTTTCATACACAGTAGGTGAAAAAAATGAAGAGAACTGGATTTTTAAGGCCACAGTTGAAACTTAGAATATACATTAATTTTTTAATTTACAGCATAACTGCCTTTCATAGCAGCTAAACTTATTGTTTGTCTACACAGATGAAATATACCTGCCAGTTTCCTGCTTGGCTAGGCATGTAGGAAGAAGGGAGTCCGCGAAGACTGTTTTTCACTGGAGCCGATCCCAGAGCTGTACTCATTTCAGCGGAAGTATCTGCTGCCACTGCCACCTGGTACGGTGGATAACTGTATATGCTGTTACAATACGGATAAAGGGAAGGCTGGTAGAAACTACTGTAAAAAGGATCGACAACCAAATCTGGTGTGTTGTTCAGGTGCCCTCTTGTGGACACTGGTGGGGCGTCATGAGAAAGAGGATGTCCCTCTGAAACAGAAAGAAGGTGCATTAAAAACATACCTTTGATCAACACATATTAATTACATAAGAAGCAAGCATTCACTACAACAAGCTCTAGATTTTTTTTTGGTGGGGAAGGCTAAAAAAAGTATACGGCATATTTCTGGAAGATAAGCTGATATTAGTAATCATAAAATCATATTCTCTCTGTGTTTCTGGTCATTAATTATTAAACAAAACTACTACAGATCCACCCTTACTCTGAAAACACTGCCTAGATATGTTTCTCTATTACCACTGTGTTTTAAAATTGCAACCCAGGAAACACAACCCTTGAATAAAGGTCTCACACTCACTGCTGTCTTTGCTATAGTGAAAGACCACTGAGGTGGGGAAAAAAGTAAAATAAAATGTAACACAATTTTTCAACCTATAATTTACCGTGTAACAGTATACATCTATACTGACCCTTCATTCAGACATCAACCTTCATGGCTATCTTTAAATGATCCATACAGTGGCTAGAGTATATCAACAGGGTCACAGTGTACCTTGTAGGACTGCAGGAGTTAGGGAGACCTGCAACAGAATTAAGGGTTAGGAAGGTAGAAAAACAAACAAAGTCAAGGAACCCACTTCAGGTTTAACAGTCAGTGGTCAGCTGGGCATCTAGCCAAATTAAAAGAAATGGAGGGGGAACTTGAGAAAGGTTAAGAGGATTTTAGGGAGGCCACCAACTAGCAGAATAATTGAGGCAAGAGACTTCTGAAAGACTAAGAATTTAGGGGGACCCTAGCAGAATCAACAAGTATTTAAGGGTTCTCAGAAGGAATGAGTAATGAGACCCACACCAGAACTGTTGAAATTATGGAGCCCTGGTCCATGATTCTTACCCCAGACTATTATTATTTATGGTTGTATACTTAGTTCGAATTCATGCCTTTTTTAGGCAAGGCTCAAAGTGCCTTTTTTAGGCAAGGCTCAAAAGACAAACCCACCTCCATAGGTATCACAAGGGATAAGAAACTAAGAGTAATGCTACTCAACGCCAGAAGTCTAAACCTCAAGATGCACGCACTCGAAACTCTCCTTAGCAAGGAGAACATCGATATCTGTGCAGTAACAGAAACCTGGTTCAAGGCTCCCGAGAGCACCCCAGCACTACCAGGTTATACCTCATACCATGCTTTTCGGCCCCAAAACTTGGACCGAACCACAAAAGGAGGGGGAGTATCAATATTCGTCAAATATACCCACACCTCCAGGCTGGTGGCACAGCATGAAGCATCAGAGACTATCCATGTGCAACTAACAGTGGGTAAAACTGCCTTCCAGTTTATAGCCTGCTACAGACCACCCTCCCAAACCCAGGAACCCCACTCGGCCTTCCTGAGAACACTGGAAAATATGAAGGTCTCTCCAAACACCATTATATCGGGTGACTTCAACTACCCAAACATAGACTGGGAGCATTACTCTAGCTCCATCACCCTAGCCCAAAGGTGCCTAGAATTTATAAACTCAAATGCTATGGAACAACTTGTTACCACTCCCACAAGAGGGAAAAACATACTCGACCTGATCATCACCAACATGGGGACTCTATGCTCCAGACCAGAAGTGTATCCCTCACTGGTAAGATCAGACCATAAACTAATCTCACTGGATATTCACATCCCGACCCCACCTCCTGCTCAGAAAACCACAGTGAAAAACTTCTCTAAAGCAAATTTCACACTCCTCAAAACCGAAGTGGAATCCTTCAAAGCCCCTGAGCCTGTGGAAAATACGGCCCAGACCGCAGAATCCTTTATAAACGCATTCTATGAACACCTTCAGGACTGCATGGATCATGCAATCCCAAATAAAACCAAGACCCAATTCTCCAAAGGCAGACATCCTGTCTGGTGGACCCCTGCCATAATCAAGCTATACAATAGAAGGAGGAAGCTACTACATGATAGAGCAAAATCCCAAAAAGGGAAGGCATCTCTGATCAGTAGTAGCAAAAAACTACGGGCACTCATAAAATCATCTAAGGCCAGCTTCAAGAGAAAAACTGCACAGGGCACTAAGGATAATCATAAAGCTTTCTTTAGTTATGTTAGGAACCTGGGTGGGAATTCCCAGATATGCTCAGAATTAGTCCAAAATGACAAAAAATACATCGAACCCACAGACATTGCCAACATCCTAGCTGACAGGTTCAGCGCAAACTCCCCCACACCAAAAGGGCAAATATCTATCCCAGCAGAGTGCTGCCTCCCTGACATCTCAGATGCTCAGGTAAGAGCCGCCCTCTCCAAAACAAAAAACACAGCATCAATGGGACCAGACGGTGTCCCGGGCTGCGTCTTACATGAACTCCAAGAAGAGCTAAACCCAAACATAAAACTACTGTTCAATCTCAGCCTTACTACAGGATATGTACCCAAAGAGTGGCGTACAGCAACTGTGGTCCCTCTCCACAAAGGTGGTGCCTCAACGGATCCTGGAAACTATTGCCCCATAAGCCTGACTAGCTTGGTCTGCAAAGCTATGGAAAGGATCATCATGGACCTCATAAATAAAGATATTGGGGACCTACAGACACTGGATCCTACCCAGTTCGGCTTTGTTAAGGGCAGATCTTGCCTCTTAAACTTGGTTGATTTCTTTGAAACAGTCACCAAGGCCATTGACGAGGGGAAGGTGGTCCACACAGCCTACCTGGACCTCGCAAAAGCCTTCGATACAATACCCCACTTGGGCATTATAGATAAGCTCACCAGCTTAAATATAAACCCCTATGTCACTAGATGGGTTGCAAACTGGCTCAAGGACAGAACCCACATGGTTAGAATTGCTGGAGCCATGTCAGACTCCAAACCAGTTACAAGTGGCGTCCCACAAGGCTCAGTCCTGGGACCTCTCTTGTTCGGTATATATTTCTCAGAGATACAGGCCAACACGGAAGGACTGTGGCTGACCAAGTTCGCAGATGACTGCAAACTGGGCGCCATAATCAACTCTCCAGCTGACACAAGCATCCTCCAAAAGGGCCTCATAGAAACAGACAACTGGTGCCAGAGCCATGGCCTCAAGCTAAACGCCAAAAAGTGTATAGTCATCCCCTTTGGCAAAAACAAAGTGCCCACAAATTACCACATAGGTGGTAATCCATTAAGTACAGAAGAAGTAATTAGGGACCTGGGGACCCAAGTTGATAGCAATCTCTCATTTGGCAACCACGTGGCCAAAGTGGTTAGAAAAACATTTTATATAGCCCACCTAATCATGAAGGGATTCACATCTAGATCGGGGAGGTCATTGTGCCTCTTTACTCATCCCTCGTCAGGCCCATAATTGAGTACAATGCCCCTTTTGAGATGTACCTTACCAGACACCTGCAGCAACTGGAAAGACCCCAAAAGTACCTCACCAAGAGGATCAAAGGGCTCAAATAGAAGCCATATGCTGCCCAGTTAAAGAAACTCCAGCTCTACTCAGTGGCATGCCGCCTGCTCAGAGGCGATCTGTGCCTGACATATAAAGCCATGTCCAACCCGGAATTAATGGACATGCTGCACCTCAGAAAATCCAAATCCCATCGAGCTACGCGCTCGAGAGACTTGAACCTCAGCACTGAAATAAATAGGACATGCTGGAGGGACAGAGTCATAACCCAGAGGCTCTCTTCACTCTGGAATAAAATCCCAGTCCAGGTTAGGCAGAGTCCCTCATTGACTCTCTTCAAGAGGAATCTTGATGAGTGGATGGGAGATCGTAGGTTTACTCCGGATATCACTTCTGTGTCACTGTTAGACAGAGGCACAGTATACTAACCTCGAAAAAGGGCATAGCAAAATTAATTTAAAATGGGTGGCGAAAGCCAAACACACTCTGGCTAGGCTTATACATGCCCTAGGGCAGATAGCCTAGTATGAACCTATGAACCTATGTATCATATGCATCTTTGTGCAGCTAAAGGAGTGACAGTGAATATCTGACACTATAACTAGGAAAATTCAAATATACACCAGAACTACTGAAATTGTGAAGCCTGGCCCTTGACTTTCACCCCAGACAATTTTTATCTTTGGTTATATACTTAGTTTGAATTCATGCTTCAGTACAACCACAACACAAGTCTTCAGGATTTTTAATCCCATCACATCCACTAATAACCATGTAATTTACTGACTGTGGAAAGTGTTACACAACATGATATTTTGGCAGCATTTCAGCTATTTAAGGAAGCACTCCACCACTTTCACTGACAATCCAGTGCTGCCACACTACTGTCCAGATCCTAACTCTCTCAAATCCACAAATCACACATATCTTGACCCCTAAAACTATAGGATGCTCATCCTACAGAATTCTGCAACATATCACGTATACACTAAATCCACAGAAAAGCTATTAAACTTTCTCAGGCACCACCTGTACCTGTTTCAACTAACCAACAACAACATAAACTTAGTTAACAAGCTAACAGTACTAACAACTTTCCTCTCAATCTCATTCCATTACAGCTGGTAGTCTACGTCTACTGAAATTCCCTCAAGCACACCTACTAACTGTATATCCCACATCACCCATATTACCCCTTATTAGTCAAAGGATAGCCCTGCTTGGCTGCATATTCTTTTTTAATCCCTTTCATGTTTCTCTACACTGTAACCATATATACAGTATTCCTCACTGCAGAATTATTACTTTGTAATACTATATACACTGGTATTGGCACTTACACTGTCCACTAGCACTGTATCCAATTTAATATCTTTAAGCATTTTTGAATGTTGCTATTTTATCTATTTGTATTATCTATTTCAAAAGCTGCTAAATTTCTGTTTCTCCTGTAAACACTGTACTGTTTGCATTTTTCCCTACAGTGTGCTTACTATATCCTCCCTTAATTACTGTAATCCCAGAGCACTGGCTGAAATGGGTTGGCAGTGGATAAATCCACCACCCTATTTAACAAACACAAATAAATATTTCCTTGTTAGCTATGAGGGGACCCTGCTTGGCTTGTCAGCAGATGGTTTGTCCACTCTTTAGTTCCACTTCAGCATTTTTTTGCTTGCAACCCCTGTACTGAGTGGTGGGCATGCACTGTGCTACCATTTGCAGCACTTACACAGCATGCCTAGCCTGACAGCCAATCAGACTACCTCTCATAACCATGCAGACTTTTTCCAAATAATAAAAATGTAATGAATCTACATCTATAGTGTTTTCAAATAACATACATGTGCATATCTGCCTGACTTACAAGGAGGCTGAGGAGGTGATGCTGAATAGAGAGTTAGTCCAAACATAGCAGTATGATTAAGACTCTTTATACAGGGTTTCTGTACATACAGCAGATACAGTCACAGCATACAAGCAGATCTACGGCATGACCCTCCTTGATGCATCCATGGTAGAGTTCATCTTTTCCATCAAGTGGAATTCTGCATTCAGAGACAGCTGCACAATCAAAATAACAACATCTTACTACATAAATATGACTATCCTCTGAGTCCACCAGTTAACTCCCGTGTCAGTAGTATGTACCTCATTGCAACTCCAGGAATAATAGTGAAGATCTCTCACTTAAATTAAACAAGCAGGCTACAAATATATACCCCCCCAACTTATCAGGGAACTCTAACAGCCCTGGTGGAACAGGCGCCCATCTACAGAGAAAAGGAGAGATGTTATTTTCTGAGCTGTAGTAGAATGTCTTGATATAGTAAGAATGCATTTGCTGAACTTTGATGAGTTCCTGATTAAGTGTGAATCCCAAGCAATATCCATCAGGGGAGAAAACAACACAGCACTTCAGATGCATAGCACTCAGAAAACAAAGAGTATTGGAGAATTTTCTCCAGACAAAGCCTGACTGTAGATGTATGGTTGAGATAATAATGCATGGTGAATGAAAACAGAGCAATGGGGCAGACACCTTCATCAAAGACATGTCTTAAAGCAGTCAATGGAGGTAAACACTCCTCTGTCGGAATCTGGTTTGAGAGTAATGGCTGCCGATAATAGGTTAGCCACTTTATGGCAAAAGGCAACGCAAATGGCAATCCACTTGGAAAATGTACCTTGGTAACTGCTATGTCTTCTCTCCCCAGTAAAAAATAAATGAATTCGCCCATTCAGTTAATAGCTAGGCTGTCAGTGCACATCCAGTGTCAGAACGTTCTTTTCTCAGCTGATTTCTGTCCTGCAAAGAAAACTGGGAGGGACAGAATAGTTAAGATGCAAATCCTGAAACTGCTTTCCGAAAAACATGTTTGTCCTGACAGAGAGACAGTCTCAGTTTGTGATAGACAAGCGTATAAATCCCTGCAGATAACCATCAGAAAAAAATAATTTTTCTAAGACACTCTCAAATGCAGAAATTCGTACTTCAAACACAACACTACCCAAATAAAACATACATCTATCCCCTTCTCTAGTCCTTACTCTAAAAGTAAACCTGCAAACGGCCTCTCTCTTTCTCTCACTCACTTGCGCGCGCGCGCACACACACACACACACACACACACACACACACACACACACACACACACACAAACCCAAATGCCAAAACTATTATTAGGAACATTACTGCCCACTCCCACGTACCCTATATTTGATTTGATAATCCAAAATATAGCTAGTTTAGCACTTGACAAATGTAACCATTCAGCCATTTTCACCACCAGAAAACTGACAAAAACATACCTGCAGTCAGTCATCATTATTCTGTTTCCATACATACACACATATAGAGAAAGAGAAACAGAAAGAGAGAATGTGAGAGACAAGCAGAGTAGATAACCTTGCAGTTATTGTTGACTTGTTTGATATGCAATTTGCTCCTTAATATGCGATATCAGGATGACTGAGGGACACCGAGTCAGTACTAGTGCTATGATGCATTCATGCTTGTACATCCCCTCTGTATCCATTCCTCTCAATGTCTTAGCATATGAATTTTTAACACAGTCAAAAATCATGGGAGGGCAAAGGTCCAAAATCAGGGACAGGTTTTAAATAGTGTTCTTATAAGTTTAAAAGTTGTTAGAATAACAAGTTTTGGATTAGCATGAATTTTCTAAATGATAAAATTCTGAAACTCAAATGTCTGTCATTATTTATTGACCAATTCTCAACGATTTGCCAGAAAACAAGTTTTATGAGGAACCAACTAAAAATGCAAGGCAGAAATCTGGACATTCCGTGAAATACTGGATAGTTGAGAGGTATGAGTCTATATCTAGAATGTCCAAGAGGTAGCCTGAAGGCCACAATCCAACCTACATTGATACTTCTGCCCCCAACAGGGCATCTGCTCTACTGTGTCACTTTGAATGCAATTGGCTCTGATTCTCAGTCTTTTCACTGGCTCAATTTTAGAGCCAGTGAGAGACTGAATTCTTCAAATTCATTGCATGTCAGAGGCCACTGGCAGATGCTTTTAGCTGTTTTGAACTACTGCTATTTGTTCAGAAAGGGTATGCAGGAAGCTTATGATCTATTTTTATTTTGTCAGAAAAGATCTGTGGCTTTTAATACTGGTTTGTTTTGAACTCTGTGAGGCAAGCCTGAGTCAATGCCAGTTTTTTTCTTTCCGTAGTGAAGAGGGAGTGGAAACCTTAAAAAGCAAAGAATGCTGAAAAAGGGATAACAATGGTGTTTCACCATGTCCATGACTCTGTGCTGATAGATACCAAACAGGAGTAGCTTTTTCTGTTGTACTTGTTACGTACTTCATGGAAAAAGAAGTTATGTGCTTACCATAATGTTCCATCTGTGTTGCCGATCTTTATTCTTCCTCAACAAGTGGGACAGGATCTGACTCGGCTGATGCTAAAGCTCACAGCCACCAAATCTCTCGAGCTTCTCTGTTACCCACAAAGCATCAGCCAAATTACATCAGATCTTGTTTGCTGCTACATTAGCATAGAAAGATTAAGAGAGTTATGGAAAAAGCCATATCCAGAAGTCATATAAAAATAAATATATAGAGATCATGTAAATACTAGTTCCTCCGGAAGCCACAGGATGGGGGTAAGCAGGAGGGTAGTTGAGGAAGAATGAAGATCGACAACACAGATGGAACATTATGGTAAGTACATAACTTCTTTATCTGAGGCTGTCAATCTTCATTCTATCTTCAACAAGTGGAACAGTGTCCTTAGCTACCTGTGTCCAGGGTGGACTCAAGGAAGGATATTTCTGAGCCCTATAGAACCAACTGACACTCCCTATCTCTGGAGACCAGATCCAACTTGTAATGAGTGACAAAGGTATGGGAGCAGCCCAAGCTGATGCTGCACAAATATCATCCATGGACATTCTCGACTGAAACACTGTGGAAGCAGTCATGGATCTAGTGGAGTGCGCTTTCAAGGAATGTGTAAGAGGAATGCCCAATTTAGCACAGAAAAAGGAAATGTAATTTGTCGACCACTTTTGACAGGGTTACTTTGGAAACTGGTTTTCCCAATGTTGGTTCAGAGAAAAAAATAAATAGTTGGTCGGCTTTCCTGATTTCTTCTGTTCTATGCAAACAAAATCGCAATTGCCTATGAACATCCAATAAATTTAAGATATATTCTCCTTTGTTGGTAAACTTGGGGAAAAAACAGTGGCTGATTAATAGTTCTATTGATGTTGGATTCTGTCACCATCTTTGGAATAAAGGATAGATTGGAACGTAAGGTCACTATCTTTGTGGATAACCAAATATGGAGGTTTAGAAGATAATGCTTGGGTCTCATAAATTCCTCTTGCGGAAGTAATGGCAACCAAGAAAATTGTTTTCCATGAAAGATATTTAAGGTCACATGTAGTTGCTGGATCAAAGGGAGTTGTGTGAGAGACTGAAGCATCAAATTTAAATCCAATGGAGGAGTAGGGTCTTTAAAAGGAAGCCTTAGGAGAAGGGTACACTTTAAGAAGGCCCTGCTCAATTTGTGAGAAGCTATGGATGCATCATTAAAACCTGCATGGTAATTTGAAATTGATGCTGGTTGCACTTTAACGGTTGAAGAACAAGCACTGTTTTGAAATAGGTATGCAAGGTAATTTAAAATTTGATTGATAGGAGCTGAAAAGGGATCAAGATTGTGTTGCTGAGCCGAAAGGGCAAATCTTTTCCATTTACTGAATATGTTTTTTCTTGTCAAGGGTTTATGGGAAGATAAATTATAAGCTGGACAGGTGATGAGAGCACAGACTGTCTGGCGACTAAAGGAACTGGAGAAGTCAAGTAGTCAGCTGAAGGTTTGGTATATCCGGGTGTAACATGCCCATCGGGTGTGACAGGAGGTCCAGAGTCATATCTAGGTTTCATGGTGGTTGAACCAGGTGAGGCTACAGGAAGTGAAACCAAATTTGTCGAGGCCAATAAGAGGCAATGAGGATTACTGTGCTCTTTGACCTGGCAGCTTTCTGTAGAAATTTTGGAATCAATGGGGTTGGTGGGAAGGTATAAAAGGGAGACCAAGGGGCCAATTGTAAAGTACTGCATCCCTCGGTGACTGCCCCTATGGAGGAATCAGGGAAAAGTGATTGCTGCACTTGTTGTTTAGGGGAGAGGCAAAAAGATAGCAGCATGGCTGGCCCCACTGATGGAAAATCTTGTCTGCCACTTTTACACTGAGGGACAACTCGTGTGGAAGAAGAATGCACCTGCTCAGTTTATCCACAATCACTTTGGATCTCTCCACAATGCTCATCGCTAAAAGAAAATGGTCAGAAGAGTTTGCCCACTACCAGATCTTGAGAGCTTCTTGACACAATGGGTAAGATTTAGTTCCCCCCTTGTTTGTTGATGTACCAGACAACAAACATGATGTCCATTTGATCTGCAATCATCCCAAAAGGAAGAACATCTTGAAATGCTCCCAATGCCAACAGCGCTGCTCTCATTTCTAGGACATTTATATGCAAACTGGCCTCTTCAGGGGACCACGCACCCTGGACTGTCTTCCCCAGATAATGCCCCCCTCACCACTCTATATGGGAATCATCAGTGATCATTATGGCCTAGGACTTTTGAGGGATGTAGGGCCAGTCATGGAGCAGGTGGTCAGATTGGATCCACCAATACAGATCTCTTTTGCAAGTGATGGTAATTCTTATCTGGTACGACACTGAATGATGGAAAATTAACCATTGAGTAGCCAACATCTACTAAAGGATCTGCATGTAAAACCTGGCCAATGTAACTAAAATTATCACGCTGCCATGAGGCCTAGAGTTTGAAGAACTGTGCAGGCTGAAACTAAGGTGTTCTCTACAACCTTCTTAACCTGTGACCTTATTGTTTGAACCCAGTGTGGTGGAAGGGAAGCAATGACAGTCTTTGCATTGAGAAGTGCTCCAATACAGTCCAATGTCCGAGTTGGCTTAAGTTGTGATTTGCTGTAGTTTATGGTTATTCCTAAGAGAGTATAGTTTGGAGAACCTGACCCCTTGCGTGTATGAGTTGATGCCTGGTCAGAGCGGTAATGAACCAGTCATCCAGCGAGGGAAACGCCCAGAATCCCTGCAGTCTGAGGTAAGCTGCTACTACTGCCATGAATTTGGTAAACACCCTGGAAGCTGTGGTGAGTCCAAAGGGCAGTGCTCTGAATTGCCAGTGACTGGCTCCCAGCCAGAAGTGTGCCTTTCTGGATAGTCTGTTCATTTTTATGTGATAACAGGCATCCTGAAGATCTATCAAGCACATCCAGTCGTCCTTGCCCAAAAAAGGGAGAATGGACTGAACCGTGGCCCTCCTGAATTTGATTTGGTGAATAAACTTGTTTAGATTTATAAGATCTAAAACTGGTCTCCAGTGCCCTGTTTTCTTTGGCACTAAAAAGAACCTTGAGTACGTTCTGGATCCTATCTGGTCTGGTGGGACCTGTTGGATGACTTTTTTCTAGCAGCTTTTGAATCTGAATTGCTGCTTGATCCCTCTGACTGGGTGGAACATATGGGATTTTTCTTGGAATTGGTGGTGGTAGGGAAAATGTTATTAAGTAACCTCTGGATATAATCCTCTGCACCCAAGTTTCTTTTGTTAAGTCTAGCCAGGCTTTCTGATGCAGGGATAACTGTCCCCCGACTGTCTCCATAGGTGGACAGTCAGGCCACCATTCAGGAGCACTGGTAGGGTTTATCGAAGAAAGATTCTTGTGAATCCTGGTTTTGCGGGCCACCTCTGCCACAAGAGTCACAATGTCCATTGGAGTCCCCCCACCCCACCCCAGGGGAACTTCCTCCACGTGTGTCATGGAAAAGACCTTGGGACTTTTTGAACATTTTCTGACCACTCCACTGATTTCTGGAGTAGGATCTTTTTTTTTTTTCTTTTTCTGGGGGGGGGGGGGGGGCAAAAACGTATGCCCACGGCAGACAAGGTCTTCCCATCCTTCTCACACCAGGACAGCATTTCCTTTACCTTAGGGCCAAAAAGAGTAGTTCTGTCAACGGAGGAATTGAGGAAATTGAACTTAAATGGCTTAGCAAAATCACACAAGTGCATCCAGGCATGCCTCCTCATAGAAATGCCTGAACCTGCAGCTCTTGAGGTCCTTTCTGCTATGTTGGAAACTAACCTCATAGAGCGACTGCATACAGACTGTAGGGTTGCCAGCTGAGAAGTCACTGAGCCTTGAACCTCTGCAGAAACAGCTCCTGAGACAGTATTTGATAATTCCCTGGTCAAATCTCTGAAGTCTGATAAATTGTGCCAAATATTTCACCGATCATAAGACAAAGGTCGCTGAAACAAAGACATGCTTCCCCAGTCTGTTCAACGCCTGCAACTCCCTTTTGGGGGGATGGACACTGGAACTCTTATTGGTACTGCCTTCTTTGTGGCTGCCACAACGAACATGGCATCAACTGGAACCTCTTTCCCCCAAAATTGTCTGTCTGTAGGTGGTGCCATTATCCTGTCCGCTCTCCAAGGTATAGATTCTATGGAGTCTGGTTCCTTCCATGCCAGCCTAGAAATCATATCAACGAGCTTGTTGGAGGGCTGAGTTGCCCAGGAGGTACAGGGTCCTGCACTGAAAGCCTCCAGGAGAACAGATTCCTCCAGCGTAGGGTTGGAGGGAGTCCAGCCACCTCTCTGTTTAAGGATTTGAAGGATGTCTTCAAAGGGGACATCTTCAGGAGGTGACCATGGGGACCCTTTGCTCTCATTGAAATTCGTGTCTTCTGTGATGGTCTCCTGTGGGGATTCTAGGTGCTTCCTCTTCCTGGGCACTTCCTCAGTGGGATGCTCTGGCGAAGTCTTGGAAGAGAAAAGCAAAATTCCCTGGGAGGGAACCTGAGGCTTCAGTACTGGATGCTCCTGTGGAGAAGGGAGGTAAGGCTCTAGATGTTGAAACATCATGGTCAAATATCTAGGATCCGAGGAGGAAGGCTCCATCAGGTCTGCCAAGGCAGAGAACACTCTCCGCAGCCTCAAATGCAAAGCTCGAAGGAGGCAGAGAGAAGCGCTGATCCGAGAAAGCAGATTTCAGAATCATCCCCTCTCTGAACTCCACTGGCACCATCCCTGAGGAGGAAGCCGGAGCTGAACTATCTAGTGCCAAGGCTCTGAGGAACAATGACGGCTCAGAAAACTTCGGAGTCGAATGCTGCACCTCAGACCCAGCAGACAGGCTTTGGCTCCAAGAGTTCTCTGGATATGAATGGGATTGGAGCCCCAGAGACAATGTCAGATCCGAGGACACAATGATTCTCAGATTGAGACTGATGGATCCGGCCGGCTGGGATCCTATGACTCTAAAGCAACAGAAGGCGTTACAGGAGGAACTTGCAGTGGAGCTGTGGTGGAAGGTCGGGTAATCTGACACAGAGGGGTAGGCACTGAGGAAAAACTAATCTGCCCTGCACAGAGAGGATTATCCTCACCACTCTGTCCACATCTTCTTCCGTGAAGCTTCTAGAGGAATTAGTACAGTAAATAGTGGGGAATGCTGGTCTATGTAAAAATGGTGATGGAAGTCTGTCAGGAACTGGGTCCATGACAGAGAGTACCTGGTCCAAGGACAATACAGAGTCTCCAAGAGTTCTGTCTGATCCTGTAAGGCAGAATCCAAAGGTTTTGAGGACTTCTGATTCAACTTAGCCAATGTCTGGTCCATAATGTTTAGCTTGGACTTAGTAGAAACCAAGGAAGTAGTCGGGTCCCCTACTCTTTGTTTCTTTTGATCCAAGGTTGAGACCGGTTCTTTAGAACTTCTCTTCCAAGAAGAGTCTGATGAATATTTTGATGAAGTAGAAGACTTTGACTGTGGAGACTGGGATATGGCTTCCCCAAAAGAAGATGGAATGAGGCCTTTCAGAATCAGTATATTTTTGTGTTCAGTAAGAGCAAGCATTTTAAATCTGTGACAAGTAGAGCAGTCCTCTTGAAAATGTAGAGGGCCCAAACAGTACACACAGAGAATGTGTGCATCCAAAAGCAGCAATTTATGCCTGCACTTTGAACACTTTTTAAAACCTGCAGGTTTGTCAGCCATCATGCCGTATCTAGTTAGAAAAAATAACAGAGCGATACTAGGGAAAAACAGCAATCCAATACAATAAGCAAAGGTTTTTTTTTTTTTTTTTTTTTTTTTTTTTTTAAAGACAGGAAGAAAAAAGGGGAAGGGGGATACCAACAATGGTATAGAAACAGATTATGACAGAGTCTTAAGGGAAAGGAGATACTAATGATAGTATCTAAGTGTACCAAGTATGAAAAAGGGAAAGGAACAACAAGGGCAGCAGCAAATATGAAAACTTATGACTATAATACACTAAAAGTATTAGTTAAAAGAGGAAGAGAAAGGGAATACCAACAATGGTATGAAAGAGATTACAACAGAGTCATAAGGGCAAAGGAGAGCAAATAGAAGAGGGAAGAAGAACAATAAATATACTAAACACAAAACACAGAAAACAGAGAAATTTTACTTATCTAACACAGCTTGAGAAAGATTGGTAGACCATATCCGATAGCTAGAAGCGGCAAATGAGATCTGAAGTAATTTGGTAGGTGCATTGTGGGTAAGGGAGAAACTCAAGAGATTTGGTGGCTGCAAACTTTAGCCTCGGTCGAGTTGGATCCGATGGAACAGATCTGAATTCACTTGTTGAGGAGAGAATGAAGACTGACAACATCAGATTATGTATTACCTGTCCAACCTGGATCTTTTTATGAACAACATACATGGAACCATTTGCCCAAATAATATGACAGGCAGATATAAGGGGATACAGTTAAGGTAACCAAAAGGAAAAAATTAGCACTATTTGCAAATTGATGGTGCATATAACAAACACAGGAAGGGACACAGGGATACTATTTAAAGAAACAGTGAGATTCGGTAAAGTATATTGGTACAAAATCAATGAGCTGGAAAAAAAGACCATAGCAAACAACTATAACCTAACACACCAGTTGGTGCAAGATTATTCCCTTTTATGAGGACACTGAAGGCTGAAGTACTTAGGGGTCTGAATCAAGCAAGAAACATAACAGTCAAAATGGGAAATGTGGGATGAGGCAATAGAAAAAACAGTCACCGGTATCAGGAGGTAGAAAATTACCTATATGGAGGAGGACAATAACGTCCAAGCTATTAAGATGTTTGCTGTCCCGCTAATAACTGTCCATGAGCCAGTCTTAATATTATAGCACTAGAGGTGTTGTGGTATAGACTACAAATAGAAATCAAGAAATTAATTTACAATGGGAAAACAAGAACCAATGGGAAGGGGAGGACTAGGCATACTAGATTTAGAGACCTATCAAAGGGCAATACAAGCGAGAGGGATTAGTGTAAGGTAAGCAGAGGGATATGCAGCTAGATGGAAGGATATGATACAAACAACCATAACGAAAAGAAGAGAATGTCAAAGCTGAGATAGATACATACATCTCAGAAAATGTACAATTTAATAACATATTAAGAAATTATTCTAGCAAGAGTTAAGGTTATTTTAGGA
Organism: Protopterus annectens; assembly: GCF_019279795.1. Taxonomy (NCBI): domain Eukaryota; kingdom Metazoa; phylum Chordata; order Ceratodontiformes; family Protopteridae; genus Protopterus; species Protopterus annectens. Next base: position 375,405,623 of record NC_056728.1, on the reverse strand, counting down.
TTATATATGGAATAAAATGTGTGCAATTGTGAAAAAGGGTTTATGATGTAGGGTACGATATGTGGTAAAAGTGTGCGAGTGAAAAGAGGTATAAACAAGCTTATATAAAAAGAGTATAAGAAATAGAATACAGCTAGGAGGAGATGTAAAACGACATTAAGGTTTTAGGGTGAGAAATGAGGGTGAGTAAGAGTATAACGTTAAAGAGGTATCTTTTGCATTTGAAAAGTGTATGTGAAATGTAGGTTAGGAGTTAGAAAGTAGGGAGGTGCTGACATAAAGGGTGTGTCAGCCTGGTGCAGAGCAGAAGCATGACCAAGATTTAGATACTGCTTGCATAGAATTTTAAAGCCTGGTAGTTTGTCTGTGTGTTTGATTCTGTATTTTTGCAAAATAGCAGGAGTGTACAGCATCCCATGATAAGTTTTTGGCCTTAACTGTTTGTAGTAAGGAACTGTTGGTAGAGCAAATGTCCTTCGTTGGGGAGTAAGGCAAAAGAATATTTCTGAGGGAAGGGCAATTGTGAGGATAGCAGATGAGTTTGTATGCAAGTACTAATTGTGAATATTTTGGGGCACTGTTTATTTCAAGCGAGATAAGCTTTGTTAAAGCTTGGCAGTGGTGGATTCTATGACCTGAATTAGTGGCAAATTTAGCAATTCTGTTGTAACAAGAGGTAAAGTTTGACAGTGTAGTGTTTAAGTTTGTTAGACTGGCTGACGCATATAGGAGGGCAGGGAGTAAGTAGATGGAAGTGAAGGTCTGTCTTGCTTTGCTCGTGAGGTACTGTTTGGCTCTATACAGAAAGCCAAGCTTTTAATGAGTTTTGTTGATAATTTGTCAGATATACAATCCAAACTTCAAATAAAACAGTCAAGGGTAGAGTGCCTCTCCAGAAAAACAGTAAAATCTAAAGGTAGGCAAAAGAGGCAACACCACAACAATCGTTTCTACTTTGGTATTGTTTGTTGATGTTATTTTAAAAAAAGATTGTTTCAGGTTGGATTATTGTTTAGGGTAAAGAGCATCAGTTTTGTTTTTTGGGGATTCAGAAGCAGAGATGAGTTTTTAGCCAGTTTTCTACAGAGGTGAAATATGCTTAGGTGCTCTTTTGCAGTTTAGCTAGAGATGGGGATGAACACATCAATGCACAGTCATCTGTGTACTGGGCTAAAGCCTTGTTGTGTTACAGAGATCAGATTATTTGAGGTGAGGTATTGTATGTGCTGAATGTGGATACATTTTTCTGCAATGTTTGACAGAGGGGACAGGATGGCAGTGGGTCAATAGTCATTGAAATCTATTGATGCACCCTACTTTGTGTAATGGAATAATAAAGGAATGCTTTCGGATAGCTGGGATGTAGTTTTCAGATATGGATCTATTTATCAAGACGGAGATGGGGTAGGCAACAGATTCAGCAGTTAGTCTTAGACATTCAGAGGATAGTTTGTCAGTGGCTAAAGTGATACTTTTTAGTTTAAGGAGAAGTTTTTTATGGTCAAACTGGGTATAAGAGAGAAGTTGAAGAAATGTGAAAAGCTTGCATTAAGAAAAGATGCAGTTAACGAGGGGCATTATTGCCTGTATAAAATAGTTACTGAACTAAGTGGAGATTGGTTCAGTATTGTTTATTGGTTGTGGGTGAACAAATGTTTGTGTGCAGGGGGTAAGGACAGTGTTGAATATACATTATATAAAGCCTTGGGTATATATGACAGTTGCCCATAAGATACAATCCTCATAGAAGGATGCTCCAGAGGCATATGAGGGCCTCAGATGTATGTAGATGAAAAGAAGGGAGCCGAGATATTGGCAGCATTTATTAGATGGCAGCGAGATTAAAGACTGGCAAGTAAGTGTGATGGCACACAGTCTATACTTCCTCTGGAATGTGAACAGCTGTAAGGATGAGTGATGCCTCTGCCTACTGCCTTTCCTGGATTGCCTCTCTATACAGGGGATACTCTTGAGTGATGAAATGTTGGAAATCTGTATGGTTCAGGCCCTTCCAGGAGTACAACACTCAAGAATCACTTCATTCCCTGCTCAGGACAATGTAGTCCTCTGATGTGCTCAATTCAGCAGGGCAATGGGGAGACGGTGATGGATATACCCTATTTTATAGCAAGGAAGGTTCATGTTTATTTCTCCATCATTCCTTCTGATTCCATACTTAAATCCAAAATTCAGAGGCGAAGAAAGGTCAAAACTTTTAGTTATGTACTTACCATAACGATAGATGTATGTGATCCATCTCACCTACATTCATAACTGATGGGCTCGGAGCCAAGAATCGGCTCTGACTCGGCCGATACACTAGCACGAAGTCTCTCATTGGCTGGGTCAACCCCCTTATCCCAGGATGCACCACGCCCAAACCCCAGATCTTGTTTGCCCCACAACAACTCACTCACATGAGCCACTCCAACTGTACAATAGTGTTTCCTCCAGATCCAACAGGTAGGGGGAAGGAGGGTGGGTACGTACGAATGTAGGCGAGATGGATCAAATACATCTATCGTTATGGTAAGTACATAACTAAAAGATGTAATGCGATCCTATCTCGCCTACATTCATAACTGATGGGACAGCGTCCCTAGCACCTAGATCCTGGGAGGCTCACTGGAAAACACTCCTGAGCACTGTGGAACCAAAGGACGTCCGACTTCTAGAGGCCATGTCCAGCTTGTAATGAGAAATAAAAGTATGTGGAGAAGCCCAAGTGGCCACTGCACATATCTCATCCACTGACAGTCTGGCGTGGAAGGCCACTGAAGTAGCCATATCCCTAGTAGAATGCACTTTAACTGGAAATGGAAGGTCCCTTCCTGTTGATGCATAAATAAATGAAACACAACCCTAATCCACCTAGCAATAGTGGTCTTAGTTACTGCTTTGCCAATCCTGTTATCTGCAAAGGCCACAAACAACTGGTCTGATTTCCTCTGCTGCTGTGTCCTATCCAAGTAAAACCTCAGTTGTCTATGCACATCCAACTGATGAAGTCTGTATTCTGCCTTGTTGGAAAATTTTGGAAAGAAAACTGGTAGCTCTATAGATTGCTGCAGACAAAGAGCAGAAGAAACTTTCGGAAGAAATGATGGGTTTAGTCTTAGAGATACTCTATCTTTGTGAAAGATCAGATAAGGGGGCTTAACAGAGAGGGCTTGAATCTCCGAAACTCTTCTGGCTGAAGTAATAGCTACCAAGAAGGCAGTCTTCCAAGATAAGAACTTTTGCTCACAAGTGGCCGCCGGCTCGAAAGGATGAGACGTCAAGGCTCCTAAAACTACATTCAAATCGCATGGCAAAACAGGTTGCGACACCGGGGGATGAAGCAACCAAGCTCCCTTAAGAAAGGCCTTACACAACTTATGACTCATGAGTGAAGGCTCAAAGGCAACATGATAATTAGAAATCGCTGCCAATTGGACTTTAAGCATGGAGACAGCGGAACCCTGTCTAAAAAGAGTTGCCAAAAAATCTAATACTGCGGACACCGGGGCTGTCAGAGGGTCAAGGTTGTGCTGCTGGGCCCAAATGGCAAACCTTTTCCATTTATTAGAATATATCTCCTTAGTGGAAGCTCTGTGAGAGGAAGATAGAATCCGGACCACTTCAGGCGAAAGGATATGCTGTCTGACTAAGGTAGGAAGTGGAGCAGCCAAGCCGTTAGCTTGAGAGTTCGCAGTGATGGATGGGCCTGACCTGACTGAAGAGTCAGGAGGTCTGGAGCTGGGTCCGGAATCCAAGGATCCTTCACTGTATACTTCCGAAGGAAAGGAAACCAAAGTTGGCGGGGCCAGTGTGGTGCGATCAAAATCATGTTGCTTCCCAAGCAGATCGCCTTCTGAATCACTTTTGACAGTAGTGGGACCGGAGGGAAGGCGTAGAGCAGACCGGAGGGCCAATTGTGGACTAGAGCGTCCCTGGGTGACCCCCCCCGGGGGGGGGGGGGATCAGGGAGAAGAGACTGCTGCACTTCGCGTTCCAGGGGCTGGCGAAAAGGTCGCAACAGGGAAACCCCCACTTGGCGAAGATTTGAGCCGCTACTTGGTCGTTCAGGGACCACTCGTGAGGCATCAGAATAACTCTGCTCAGCCTGTCTGCTATCACATTGGACTTCCCCGAAATGTGCGTTGTCACTAGAAATCTCTGGGAAGCGATCGCCCAGTTCCAAACTCTCATGGCTTCTCTGCAAAGAGGATAAGACCTGGTTCCTCCCTGCTTGTTCAGGTACCATACTACCGCCATATTGTCTGAGAAGATTGCGATGGTACCCTTGGGAAGAGAGCTGTGAAGTGCCTGCAACGCTAGAAGCACTGCCCTCATCTCCAGGACATTGATGTGTAAGTGGGTTTTGTGATCCTGCCACGTGCCTTGAACCATCCTGTCCAGATAATGCCCCCCCACCCTATCTGGGAGGCGTCCGTGGTCACTGTGGCGATGGGGGAGGGGGGCAGAAGAGTCGCCCCTGGTTCAAGTTGGAGGAGAGGAGCCACCAACGAAGATCTCACCGGCAGATATCCGTAATGAGAATCGGGTAGGACAAGGGCAGATCTTGGTACGACCACTGGGTCGACAGGAGCCATTGGAGAATTCGCATGTGCAATCTTGCCAGAGGGACCAGAAGAATGGCAGCCGCCATCGACCCCAAAAGCTGAAGGACCATCCTGGCTGGGGCTTTGCTTCGGGGTAGTAAGGCTAGGACTTGGTTCTGTAGTATCTTTATCCTCTCTGTTGGAAGAAATGCTCGCATCTCAACAGAGTCTAGCTCTGCGCCTATAAAGGCAACACGTTGTGATGGCAGCAATACAGACTTTTCCCAGTTGAATGTAATTCCTAATAGATGTCCCAATTTGATGGTAGCACTCACGGCTTGAATAAGAAGATGCCTGGTGGGGGCGGTGAAGAGCCAGTCGTCTAGATACGGAAACACCTGGAATCCCAGACGTCTCAGGTGAGCCATCACCACTGCCAGGCATTTGGTAAACAACCTGGGGGCTGTGGTGAAACCAAAGGGCAGGGCTCGGAACTGGAAGTGACTGGCTCCTAGGCAGAAGTGTAAATTTATCTTGGACGACCTGTTTATCTTGATGTGATAATAGGCGTCCTTGAGATTGATGGAGCACATCCATACTCCTTTTTCCAGCAACGGGAAAATGGATTGCAACGTGACCATCCGGAACTTGGACTTCTTTACGAAGCTGTTTAGGTGGCTGAGGTCCAGAATGGGTCTCAAGTCCCCTGTTCTTTTCGGCACCAAAAATAACTTTGAGTAAGTTCCTAATCCGGTCTGGTCTGCGGGGACTGGCTGGATGACTCCCTTTCCGAGCAGCTTTGCGACCTCTATGGCTGCTTGATCCTGTTGACTGGGTGGCACGTCCGGGATTTTCCTTGACGGTGGAGGGGGACGGATAAAGGGAATGGTGTAACCTCCAGCGATGATAAGAAGCACCCACTGATCCTGAGTGATGGAACCCCAGGCCCTCGTTTGCTCCGAAAATCGACCCCCGACTGGCTCCGGAGGCGCACAGTCAGGCAGTCCCTCAGGGACAGTGGAAGGAGGAACCACGAAAGGATTCGCGGTCTTCTGTGTTGAGGGGGCCTCCGCCGCCTCTAGGGCGACGTCTTCCAGAGTAATTCCCCCCCTCCTCTGCCTCTGGAAGGGGGGGGTCACTCCGATGGGTAGGGAAAGACTTTTGGGACTTTCTGAACCACATCTTTCCTCCCCTCTGCGCCTTGGGATAAGGTCTCGAAGGGAGCGAAAAACGGGCCCCAACAGCAGACAAAGTCTTACCCTCCTGCTCACATCTAGTGAGTGTGTCTTTCACCTTGGGTCCAAAGAGAGAGGACCCGTCGAATGGAGCGTCTGTGAAAGAAGACTTGAAAGCCTCCGCAAAGTGACACAAGCGCATCCAGGCTTGCCTCCTAAGGGCTACGCCCGAACTCGCTGCCCTACTCGCCCCTTCGGCTGCATACGATATGAGCCTCATGGACGAGTTAACAATCGAAAGGGTAGACAGCTGGGCGTTGACAGACTGCGGCAACGCCTCAGGCACGTTACCCGACAGGGTATCTCCCAACTCCTTTATGAGATCCCTTTGGAGCCTCGTAAAATGACACAAATAATTCAGCGACCGCAGGGTAAAGGTCGCTGAAGTCAGGGTACGCTCCTGGACTCCTTGTCAGGAGGATGGATAGACGTAGATGCCTCTGCCACATCCTGCTGGGTGGCAGACGCCACCACCAAAGCATCCACTGGGACTCCCTTGGTTAGAAACTCCTTGCCAGGGGGTGCAGATAAAAATTTGTTGGGGCGAGAAGGAACTGGCTCCACAGAGTCAGGGTGCTCCCACACCCTTCGACAAATAAGGTCCAGTAATTCATCGAAAGGTGGAGACACCCAGGAGACGGAGGGTTGGGATCCGAAGACCTTGAGGAAGACCGACTCCTCCGCGGAAGGGGTTTTGGATGGCCAATCGCCCCTCTGTCTCAAGATCTCCAGGACATCGGAGAACGAGACATCGTCAGAGGACGACTTCGGGGACCCTTCCGCATCATCAAGGTCAGTGCCCAAGGTGACAGACTCATCTGGGGAGTCTATGTGCTTCCTCTTGCACAACTTTTTCCTGGGGGGCTCTTCAGGCAAAGACTCTGAAGGCTCCTCGGAGGAAGGGGGACCACACATGGAGGAATCCTCAGGCCTCGGAGCCGTGCTGTCCGAAGACAGGGGGGCACCAGAAGCTCTAGTCGCCGTGTCTAGGGAAGGGGTCGCAGATTCAGGTGAAGTCACTAGAGATTTGTCTAGCGCACTCCTCATAGCCTCGAAGAAATCTGAAGAAAGGCCCGCCTGTGAGACCATGATCGGTGTCGGGGTCCCCCTAGCCGAGGTGCCAAGGGGAAGACTCGGGGCCGAAACCAGAAGCCCCGAGAAATCCCCCTCGGGCTCAGCCGAGGAAACCCGAGAACCGAAACCCTGGGAAGGAACCGAAAAGGTTGGAGCTGAAGACGGTGCCGACAGACTAGCAGTGGGTCTCGGAACCGACTCAGGAACCTCACCAGACTCTGCGAACCCCATCTCCGACGACACCAGGGTTGTTGGAGGAGGAAGAAACTGAATCAAAATGGTTGGCTCCGGCCGCTGGGCTGGAGCTGAAAATAATTTAGATAAGACAGGTGACTGGAGGAGCCTCTGGACCACCCTATCCAAATCCAAATCTGAAAGCCTGGACGACCTGGAGGAAACAGACGGGGGGCAAGAAACTCTTTGAACCGGCTCCGAGGCAATGCTGGAATGTCGACCCCTAATCAGCTCCAGAAGGATCGGAGCCGAAGAAGACTCGATAAGCACTGAGACCCCCTTCGGCGCCGACGGTTCAGGAGCCGAAGAAACCGACCCTGGAGCCGAAACACTCACCTGCGGCTCCGAGACCAATGGAGCCGAGGAAAACTCAGATAGAAATTCTCTATCCTGCGGCACCGAGACCAATGGAGCCGAGGAAGGAGACCGAGACTTAGATCTTCTCTCCTGCGACTCCGAGACCATTGGAGCCAAGGAAGAAGACCCAGACATAGATTCTCTATCCTGCGGCTCCGATATCAGTGGAGACGAGGAAGAGGACAAATACTTAGTTCTTTTTTCCGGCGGCTCCGACGGACTTGGAGCTGAAGACTTCTTTTTCTTCGATTTCGAAGAGGGAGAAGAAGATAAAGCTTCCTCAAAGGCAGGTTTTAATAACGCTTTCAAGATCAACTTATTTTTCCTCTCTTGAAGTACACAAGAAGAAAAGGCATGGCAAACACTGCAAGATTCTTGCAAGTGTTTAGCCCCTAAGCAATAAACACAGATGGCATGGCCATCTGTTAATGACATTTTGTAGCCACATTTCGAACATTTTTTAAAGCCTGATGGCTTATGCTCTTTTTCTTTGCCAGACATGACCCACAAAGCACTCGAAACACAAGGAAGGGAAGGGAGGGAAGAGCTCTAACTAAAAACGCTCGACAAGAAATAGGGCAAAGGCCCTCTAACTCAAACGGGCCTAGCCCGCCAAACAGAAGGAATCACACAACACCAAAAAAACAAACACAGCCAATCACAAGGTAGTACAGATGAAGATAGCTATTAAAATAGCTGTTTGGTTATGAAATATTTAAGCTAAGAGCAAAAACGACCCAAAAAGACCAAAAAAGAAGGGTACTTAGCCATAGCCAAGTCGAGACCACGTCGTTACTTCAGAAGCGGCAAACGAGATCTGGGGGTTTGGGCGTGGTGCATCCTGGGATAAGGGGGTTGGCCCAGCCAATGAGAGACTTCGTGCTAGTGTATCGGCCAAGTCAGTTATGAATGTAGGTGAGATAGGATCGCATTACATCTCATCTTCACTGCCCTGTAGTGGCAAAAAAGGGTGTCATTTTAGGCTGTCAGGTCCCAGGCAGTACAGAAAACCATCCTAATAGTAAGGCACAGGAGATCCCCTCAACTGTTGTGAAAACTGCCTCAAACTAAAGGCTTGGCTTCTCATTTCAATTCCCTGCTCCTACAGAACCAAAAAGTAGGAGTGCTGTTGATGACAGACTTCGCAGAAACCTAATTGGCAGATGTATTCTACTACCTGGAAGAGGTTCTCCACTTGAGCAAAGTATCCTATTCCTCCTCAGAATTTCAGCCAACAGATGATATTTTCTAGAAGAGACACATGTATGAGCTGTCTCTTAGTTATTTCACAGTCACCGTGCAAGCCTCTGTCATACATGTCCATCACGACCTATAGAAGGAAGAAATTGTGGCCCACCACAAGCTGGTAAAGGAGTGTTTTTTAAAGAGATGATACATATTTTCATTTAAAAATCATCTTCCTTGGTACCTGTATTTTATAGCTGAAAGACTATACCCCATTCTCTCTGACATGGCCTGTTCATCAACTCTCTAGTTTGCCTCTTTGAAGATGGTTTTGTTGGTGCCTACCATCTCTACCATCATGATCTTGGAAATGCAGACCTTTATTTGATTTGGAACCATATTTAGACTTACAGACTGAGTGACCTTTGTCAGAGGTGGCCTTAAAGCAGCCCAGTCACCGCCATGCTTTCTTCTCAGAAGCATAAATTAGGGCACATCACGTTTAGGCAGACTGAACAACTGTTTCCTTTATCCTAGCAGGAGGGTGAAGCTGACATTTGCATAGTAAACCTTGTCCTAGTGAGCTGCCAAGTGCATCATGTTTTGCCATCAGGTAGTAAACTGACTACTAGAAAACATATCTGTCAAAGTCCACTTCATTAGAATTTAGAAGCTTCAAGTTCTTAATTCAGCTTTTTTTTTTTACTTTAGAAACCCGTGCTGTAGCTATCTGGCCATCACATCACGTCCTTGTTAGAAACTGCTGCTCTGTGACTATTAGTCAGCTCTCCTTTGACAAAGACTCCTGGGACAAGACAGAAAAAATACTGCTGGACAGCAGGAGAGGAAATTCCAACAGTTATCCACTGCAGAAGGATTCCTCCTAGGTCAACTGCCACCACCAGTACATAACTGATTATTTACATGACAAGTGAATTTGAAAGGCGATTTTCCAGTAGATATCTGATTCTAGTAATTTTTTTCTCTTTATATTTATGCCTCCTAGCCTACCAAACCTTAGACATCCCCAAGGGCACAACAACTCTTGTTCCCTGCCAGTACAAACTTACTACCCTTCCAGTTTCACCTAGAGGGGATCTAGTGCAGGGAACTGCCATCATCTGCAATGGCAATTAAGGTGTTTTGTGCTCTTGCCAGCATCTCAGCCACGAGAGTAGTTTGCATCATTTATCTTTTCACCACCCCCTAGGGGTGACATGCCCACTCATATTACCAAGGTGGCCGGTTATGCTACCACCACATGGACGCTCCTTTGCATACTAATACAGCCACACAGCATGCTCTTCCCAACTCATACATGCTTTCTAGTATTATATGTGGCCTCTACCATACTACACCGCAACAGCACAACAAACCAGCCAAGATCCATCACCCCCACCACCATCACCACCACCCAATAGGTATTGCCAATCCTCCCCCTCCTCTACCTTCCCATCAGGTGCCTGAGCTGTTAATCGAATCTGGGTTGCCTGGATCACAGATAGAGCTTTATCCCTCTATGCCACTGGAAGGCACCTAAACCTCATTTTTGAAATACTGCAGTGATGGATATCTCTGCTGCAAAAAGTCATCTCATGAAGTCTTTACCAGGCTCCTCAATCTGAACACCACTCCTATAGTAGGGCACCCTAAAATTCATCTCCTACCTTTGAGTCTTTAAGGAACATTTGGGGTGCTGCTTGATATTTCAAATACATAACTTATAATATCACTATATCTTTCAGAAAACCCTCTGAAGTGTATGCTTTAAATGTAGTCCCCCCCTTTTTCTGTTAATTTCCTGTTATCTCTCTCTCTCTCTCCCCACTGTGGCAGGAGTCTTTGTAAGCAAACAAGTTTATATTTTTTTGTAGTTCAGTGCACATTCTTCCTGGTTTATTATTTTTCTTGTAATACGGGGTGTATTCTTCCAAACTGAACATTGTATGAGCAGGGTTCAGAAGATGGAAACTGCTGAGGTTTCACATGTGCATTAACCTCAGACATGATATACGAGGCAGGCTAAGAGCTGATATATGAGCCAGAGATAGCCTGCTTTGTGACCATGTGGACTCAAAAAGAGTTTTAAAATGGGCAAGCAACATAGTACAAAAGTCTCCAGGTATAATGTTCACCACAGAATATCCCCAAAGATCAGCTACCATAGTAAATGCTTGTGTATCTGCTATTTCTGTTTCTACAGTAAACAAGTTCAGGGAGTACATGCCAAGTAACAAATTCATGACAGCCTTTTATTATGGCAGTTCAGATTTTCCCCATGTAAAAAAATACTAATACCAAATGGAAGTGAATGTATAAAGCAGCAAATTCCGTATTCCTGATAACAGTTATAAATACACAGAAACAAAAACGGCCATAAATCATTGTATGTTAAGAACAATACAGAATTGTGCTTCTTTCAGTGATTCTTGGTATTTGGCATTAATGAGAGAAATGCTTGCGTGCATTTCTCTTTAACTTGCCTCCCTTTCCTAGTGTTCCATTCAGTCATCATTCAGAAACCACTCTAAAATGATTTCATGTCACACGAGTTGCAAGGCCTGCCAACAGCCTTGAATACTTTTACTGTCATTTCACTCCCTGCATTCACAATCAAGGGAACCAGAACAGTATGTTTTTCTCAAAAGATAAACAAATGTACTATAGCTAACAAGACAGACGATGTCTCCCCCCAAGTCTGGCACCAATAATCAATGTCTTGTGCACTCACTGATCAGGTTTAACAATGTCAAGAATATTCTACTGTCTAAACAAGGAAACTCTACATGCTATTAATCTGAGACAAGTGCAGAGATAGAATAGGAATTTATTGTTCTGACTACAAAAAACATTCTCAATAAAGAAGAAAAAATTTAATCTCATTAGACCATTCAGTCGTGATGGCTTTTACTTCTGTTAAACAACATTTGGGGGCCAGGTCTGTAGTGGAGACACTAATGATTTATGCTCTTTTGTGTGACCGCTGTCTGATTGTCAAGTTTTGTCCTGGTGTATCAGGTCTGCAGTATCCTGGAATTTATCTTCTTCCCAAGATTCAGCAAACTCAGGGTTGATATATAATATATATATATATATATATATATATATATATATATATATATATATATATATAGAGAGAGAGAGAGAGGGAGAGATATAAATATATTAAAGTAGCAGAATTGTGGTGATGCAGCCTACCATGCTAGACAAAGGTGCAAGGAAGGGTATGCGCTCCTTGCAAAAAGACCTTTTTGAAGTAAAATGTTGACACTGAATGTTGTTTGCATTTGAGTGATATCACTCTTGTGATTGCAACCATGTATAGTAAATATTGTGGGAAGAAATATCCAGGGAATTGTTATGACTAGGCTTGTATAGGCCCTAGGGCCGATAGCCTAGAACCAACCTATGAACCTATGAACCTAATCACAAAAGATTCTGTCTTGTCATGGAGCCAGAGATTCTTGTGAGCTACACTTCTATTTTAAAGCATAAAATACAAATTCTTCTGCTTTAGTGTTTATGCTACATTATTTTAGTGCAGACACATAATCTCTTAAAAATATAAAAACATAATTGTGCTTTTGCCCATTACCTGTCATTATGATGTGAGATCCGTAAGCATGGTATAAACCACAGAGAGCAAGTCTGCTGAAAGAAAAGACTGAAACCTAGATAAGACTCACAGACACAAGCATAAAAGGGAAGCAGGCTGGGTAGCAAATATGCTATGTGCTGTGCAATAAGTGGGCAGATCCTAAACACTGCATATGCAAATGGACAAGTCACTATGAGTAATAGACTTAACAGAGTTCATATATAACCATGTCATGTAGCGTAGCATTCATTCATGCAAGACAGCATTAGAATGCAGTTACTAAGGTCTATAAACAGGCCAGAAGCCTCTGTGCTGCTGCTGCAGCACTGGTACCAGATGTGGAAAAGGTGCAACAGCAGCAGTAGTAGGCCTTACAGAAGCCACCACACAAAACTATAAATGTGTATAGCAAACTATACACACAGAAAAGGCAAAGGCAGCACACTTAGGAATCTAAGTATATATGTATGTCCATACAAACATATGTGCGTAAGCATGTGTGTATGGACATATTTAGACATGAACACTGATGTAGCTGTCACATCTCATGCCAGAAAAGTCTTGTTTGTGACTTGAGACTGCTAAATGACTTTTCAAGCCATTTCTTTATTATAAATTTTGAGCACACTCCAGATCATTCAAACATAATGGCATAGCAACAAAGTAGACAGACAGCATTACACCCCATGATAAGGATCTATGCTTCAGTACTCCAGGCCACACAAAGTACCATGATGTTTGTTTTTCATTTTGCCATCCCTTAGGATTAAGAACAGACTATCCCCTTCATCCTTAGGGAGTACAGGCTGCCATTCACAGGACCATAGGATCATAAGGAAGTTACTAGGCTATTTGCCCTGAGGCCCTTATAAGCCTAGCCAAGAGTTTAGCCCATGTTTAGCCAAGTCAGCACCCAATGCCCCAATCCAGCAGGGACACAGGTGGAATCCCAGGGGTGTATTTTCTGTTTCCCATCCAGTTATCCAGGTTGCACTTAAAAAGGGATAATGAGGTACTCTGCTTCACATGGAGAGGGAGTCTATTCCACAGATGGGGGAGTCCCTGAGACACAAATCTGTCACGCCAGCAAATCTTATTCATGTCACAGACCAGGTTGAGGTCGCACGTGAGGGTTACTCGAGTGGAGCTTGACTTGTGGATATGCAGCAGTCCCACCAAGACAGGATCTGAGATTGTTTTGTATGCCAGACAGAGGTCACCTCTGAGAAGTCTATATGAAACTAAGTAGAGGGACAGGGCTTTTAGCCTGTCAGTGAAGGATAGATGTTTGAGGCCCTGGATTTTCCTGGTGAGGAACCTCTGTGGTCTCTCCAGCTGCTGCATGTGCTTTGCAAGGTACATGCTGAAAGGCAAGCTAGATGTTTGAGGCCCTGGATTCTCCTGGTAAGGAACCTCTGTGGTCTCTCCAGTTGCTGCATGTGCTTTGCAGGGTACATGCCGAAAGGGGAGCTGTACTCAATAATGGGCCTTATAAGGGAAGAATAAAGGAATATTATGACCTCTTTGTCCCTGGATGAGATACCCTTATTTATAAGGTGTACCATGTAGAAAGCTTTCCGTACAACGGAAGCAACATGGTGGTCAAAAGTCAGGTTGCTATCAATCTGGATGCCCAAATCCCTCATGACTGATTGCATGCTTATGATATTGTTATTGTGATAATTTGTGGGGATGTCACTCTCCACAAAGGGGATGATGATGTATTTTTTGGTATTCAGCTTGAGGCCATGTTTCTGGCACCAGTCATTTGTTTGGGTGAGACCCTCTTGGAGGATGTCCACATCACTAGAGGAATTGATGACAGCACCCAGCTTGCAATCATCTGCAACTTGGTCAGCCATAGCCCATTGGTTTTGGCCTACACCTCAGAAAAGTATATCTCAAATAACAGAGGCCCTGAGACTGAACCCTGGAGTACCCTGCTCTTTACGGGTCAACTACATGAGGTGGCATCCCCTATTTTCACTAGGTGGGTTCTATCAGTGAGCCAGTTTGCTACCCATCTGGTAACATACGGATTGATACATAATTGAGAGAATTTATCTATTATACCTGAGTGGAGAATAGTGTCGAAGGCTTTGGCCAGGTCAAGATAGGCGGTGTGCCCCATCTTCCCCTCGTCCATGGCTTTGGTGACTATCTCAAAGAAGGCAAGCAAATTTAACAGACATGACCTCCCCTTGATGAAGCCAAACTGAGTGGGACTGAGTGTTTGGAAGTTGCCAATGTCCTTGTTAATGAGATCCATGATGATCCATTCCATAGCGTTGCAGATCAGGCTAGTTAGGCTGATGGGTCTATAATTTCCCAGATCAGTGGACGCTCCACCTTTGTGCAAAGGGCTGGGACAAAGCTGGTACTCAGGCTTTGGTTGAATAAGGTGCCTAATGGTGCTGCAAGTTCCTGCCTTAGATCATGTAGGATGCAGCCTAAGATGTTATCGGGTCCCATGGAGGCTGTATTTATTTGCCTTTGAGAGGGCACTGATGACTTGCTCCCTGATTCACTGATAAGGGGACAGTGGGGTGAAGTTTTCACTGAATCTGTCAGCCAGCAAGTTGGCTATGTCTACGGTATTTGTGTATGTGGTGTCCTTAACCACTAGTTCTGAGCAGATCTGGGTGCTACCTTTGAGACAGTGGACGTATGTGAAAAAGGCCTTATGACTCTCCCTAGTAGATGTGGCCAATTTGTACTCAAAGTTTGCTTTGGAGGATTTCACTAGTGCTCTTACTTGTTTATTCAGGCTAAAAGGAAATTGCTTCCAAATGGGCATCTGCTCCTTCTTGGTCCTGATTCTTTTTTATTTTTAAACTGAATTCCTTCTAACAGCCACTAACAGCTCTGTCAGATGTGGGCAGACAGGCTACCGTGCAGAGCATCCAGCCTTAAAGCCACCCCATCCCTTCATCAGTTACCATGTCCTTGCCTCAGTACAGTATGCAGTTGACTTGAGTGGTGTACCAAGGTAAAATGAAGTTCAGTATGTCATATAATATGTCCTTCTGTGGCAGAGATTGAGTAGGTACTGACAGCTGTCTGGTTCCATCTAGGAATCAAAAAGTTGTCACTGATGAAGCTAGTATGCAGAGATGACGGAAGGCAGTATGACAAGTCTGTTATATAATATTGTATATTGCATGTGTAATTTTAATCAGGGGTGGGTTATTTAAAAAATACAGCAGACAAGATTAATTTCACATCATCAAAAGTTTAGGAATAAATTAATGTTCATTTTTTTACAACTTAACTCCAAACCACACCTTCCAGCTATCTCAAAGTCATGTACACCTTTCCTCCTGCCAGTTCACACATCTATCCCACAGTGGAGGATTAAGCTGCAGTTAATTCACAGATCAAGTGTTGCAACAAACATGGCTGTAAATACAGTGCCACAACTTCCTCCTACTCAGAACAAACAGGAGCGCAGTGCAGAAAATGGAGGGCGCTAGGAGCAAATATGGTACAACAGTAGCAGCAATGAGAAACTATATGGCGTTTGCAAGTTAACTGCAAGTCAGTATTAAGCTGGGGAATGCACACTAAGACAGAAAAAGAAGTTATGTCTTACCATAATGTTCCATCTGTATTGTTGATCCTCGTTCAGTCATTACGTGTGGGTATTGGTTCCGACCTCAGAACTGAGATGGCCATCTTCCAAGCTCGCGTCAGCTACAAACTCTCGAGCTAAAACTCTTACCCATAATTCCCCTCTCCTGTTACCACAGACTGAGTTTGCAAGTCAAAAGAAGGTAGAGGCTACCTCTGGTCAAATGACCTAATAGAACCGGATGGTGAGATCCACTAGAAGCCACAGGAGGGGGAAGGAGGGAGGGTCGTAATGACTGAACGAGGATCAACAATACAGATGGAACGGTATGGTAAGACATAACTTCTTTACCTGATATTGTTAATCCTCGTTCACTCCTTACGTGTGGGACAGAGTCCCCAGCTACCTTTATTCCTGGGAGGCTCTCATGGAAGGACATTCCTGAGCACCATAGAACCAAAAGATGCTCTTCCCCTGGAGGCCAAATCCAATTTGTAATGATTAATGAAGGTATGAGGGGTAGCCCAAGTTGCAGCTACACAAATGTCATGTAAAGAAGCTTTGGCATGGAAGGCAGCAGAAGTTGCAACCGACCTTGTAGAATGAGCCTTTATGGTAGTAGGTAATGGAATATTACGTTGTCTATAAATGAAGGTCACGCAGTCTTTCAACCATTTAGCCAATGTGACCTTACCAACAGCACATCCTAATCTAGGTCCAGAATAGGCCAAAAATAATTGGTCTGATTGAAATATGGTAGCTAGATACTCCAGTACTATTGACACTGGTGCTGAAAAAGGATCTACCCGTTTTTCTTTCAGCCAAAAAGTAAATCTTTTCCACTTGCTGAGATATGTAATTCTGGTGGAAGACTTATGAGATGCAATAAGAATGTCACATATTGGCAAAGAAAGATCCTTCTGCCTCGTAATCAAGGGAATTGGAGGAGCCAAGCTGTGAGCTTCAGGCTGTTCAAGTTGGGCTGAATCAGATTCTAAGGATGGGAGATCAACCCCGGGGTTGGATAGAGAATCCACGGCTGATCTAGCAGGTGAGGCCAAAGGAAGGGGAACCAAATCTGACAAGGCCAATGTGGTGCTATGAGGATTACTTTGCTCTTCAACCGGTGGGCTTTCTTCAGAAACTGGGGAATGAGCGGGAGAGGTGGAAATGCATAAAGTAGACCCAAGGGCCAATTGTGGACTAGAGCGTCCCTGGGTGACTGTCCCGGAGGGGGAATCAGGGCGAAATAGTTGTTGCATTTGTAGTTGGACGGGGACGCAAAGAGGTCGCAGCAAGGAAGACCCTGGCGGTTGAAAATCTCCGTCGCTATCAAGGGATTCACGGACCACTCGTGAGGTTGTAGTATACACCTGCTGAGTCTGTCTGCTATCACGTTGGAACTCCCGGGAATGTTCATTGCTAGAAGAAAATGGTTGGTAGCCATCGCCCAATGCCATATCCTCATGGCCTCTCAACAGAGTGGGTAGGATTTGGTTCCACCCTGTTTGTTGATGTACTAGACCACCGCCATGCTGTCTGATTGTATCGCAATAGTCCCAGACGGCAGCAGGGGATGGAATGTTTGCAACGCCAGAAGCACCACCCTCAGCTCTAGAACATTTATATGCAGATGAGTCTCCATTTCGGACCAAGTACCTTGGACTGTCTGTCCCTGACATAGCCCCCCCACCCCATCAAGGAGGCATCCGTGGTCACTGTGGCCTTGAGCTGTTGGGGGGAGAAGGGACACGACCATTGTGACAGGTTGTGGGCCATCCACCAATTTAAATCCTGTTTGCACCTGTGAGTTACCCAAATCTTGGCTGAAAGAGGGTACTGAAAGGGATACCATTGGGTGAGCAGTAGCCATTGTAGAAGCCTCATTTGAAACCTGGCCAGGGGGACAATGGTGATGGAGACTGCCATGGAACCCAACAACTGTAGAACAGAGTGAGCTGTGGATTTCTCCCTTGAAATGATTGGGATCACTTGTTGCTTTATCCTTAGAATTCTGTGCTCTGGAATGAATGCTCTGCAATTTTTTGTATTCAAGATGACCCCTATGAATTCTGTGGACTGAGACGGGGTGAGATTGGATTTTTGCCATTTTATGGTTATGCCTAGCCTTTCTGCAAAGAGGAGAGAGTATGTCAGGGCTTCTTCCAATAGATGTCTGGTGGGGGCAGAGATGAGCCAGTCATCTAGGTATGGAAACACTTGGAATCCTTGTAGTTGCAAGTGAGCTGTGACAACTGCCATGCACTTTGTGAACACTCTGGGAGCTGTAGAGAGTCTGAAGGGCAGTACTCTGAACTGGTAGTGACTGGCTCCAGCACGGAAGCGAAGGAATCTTCTTGATGGTCTGTCCACTTTTATGTGGTAGTACGCATCTTGAAGATCTGTCGAGCACATCCAATCGTCTTTTTCCAACAGCAGAATAGACTGTATTGTGACCATCCAGAATTTTTCTACTTTTACAAACTTGTTCAATACACTGAGATCCAAAATTGGTCTCCAGTCCCCGGTTTTCTTTGGCACCAGAAATAGTCTTGAGTAGAATCCGGATCCTATCTGGTCTGGAGGGACTATTTGGATGACTCTTTTTCTTAGCAGTTTTGAAATCTCTAAAGCTGCTTCTTCCCTTTGACTGGGTGGAATGTCGGGTAAGTTTGTTAGGGGAGCGGGACAAAGGTCGAAGGGAATATGATAACCTCTGGTTATAATCCTTTGTACCCAAGAATCGGTGGTGATGGTTAGACAGGCAGAAGGGTACAAAGAGAAACGACCCCCAACCACTTCCAGAGGAAAGCAGTTGGGCCGCTCTTCAGGAGCGCTGGTAGGACTGGCCAGGGAAAGAGTCCCTGGAACCCTGCTTACGCGGACCCCCCCCTGCCCCGAAAAGGGTGTCTTCCCTGTGAGTTTCCCCCTCTGCCTCTAGGGGAGAACTCGGCCTGTATGTCACAGAAAGGACCCTGAGACGGTTTCTGGAGAAAGCCTGTTGAGGGGAAGAATAACGGACACCCACGGCAGAAAGGGTCTTACCGTCCTGTTCACATCTGGCCAGTGTGCTTTTAACCTTGGGTCCAAACAATGAAGAGGCTTCGATGGGAGCGTTGAGAAAGGAAGCCTTGAAGGGTTCCGTGAAATTACACAAGCTTATCCAGGCGTGTTGTCTCAGAACAATGCCTGAACTCGCCGCTCTAGCTGCTCCTTCTGATGCAAGAGATATCAGGCGCATGGAGGAGTTAGATATTGATTCAATGGTGGCTAGCTGAGAGGCCACTTTGTCACGGACCTCATCAGACACAGCTCCAGCCAAAGTTTCAGACAGCTCAGAAATTAAATCTCTTTGAAGCCTGGTAAAGTGTGCCATATAGTTCAGGGACCTGACTGCAAAGGTCTTGATGCAGAAGTGCGCTTCCCTATTCTGTCCAGAGCCCGAGACTCTTTGTTGGGTGGATGGATAGTCTGGCTTTCTTCTTCTGCCAGGTCCTTTTTAGTTGCGACCGCCACCACCAAAGCATCTACAGGAAGACCTTTGGACCAATGGGGATCAGTAGCAGGAAGGGACAAAATTTTATCTAGCCTCCGGGGAATGGTCTCAATATTGTCAGGAGCGTTCCATGCATGCTGCACGATGAGCTGAACCAGTTCGTCGGCAGTTGGAGTAAACAGGAGGTAGGGGGCCGGGCGCGAAAGGCCTGCAGGAACACAGACTCTTCAGAGGTCGGGTTCGAGGGCTGCCAGTCACCTCTCTGTTTAAGAATTTCAAGAATATCACCAAAGGATACCACAGAGGGTGAGCGAGGGGACCCTTCCCCATCATCAAGGTCTGTGTCTTCAGTAAGGGACTCCTTTGTGGAGTCCATGTGCTTCCTCTTGCACGAGCTCTTTTGATGAACTTCCTCAGAGGGAGAAGCTGGGGAAGACAGCGCAAAAGGGTTCTCCTGTGGGAGTATATCCTGAGACCCTTGAGCACGGTGTCTGCCAGGAGCGACTTGTGTGCATTGCGGTCCAGAGGAGGGTGGGGAGAGTGATAGCACAGGATCCCCAGTCGACACCAGAGCCTTCTCCATTAGCTGGAAGGCCAGTCCACCTGAAGAGGGGTGAGTGCCCAGGACAGGGGTCACCCCTCAACTAAGTGGCTTAGCCTGCCGACTCAGAGTCCCTGGATGGCTGTGAAACACCAAATTACATACACCACAGCTGACATCCTGGGTTGTAACAAAACTCTCCTGCCACAAAGGCAACTGCGGCTCCTTAGTGAGGTCCATAAAGGGAACTGTAGAGGGGGAAGACTGTGCTATATCAAGGGGATTCAAAGGCAATGAAGGAGGAGAATAAGTAGGTGTCTTTGGTAAAGGGTGATCACCTCCCGAGGAAGGATAGATCCTGGGGGGTGGGATACCTCTGACCAAAAGCACTTGATCCACAAGACGCAACACGTCATGTTCAGAGAGGCTTCTAGTGGATTTCACGGACACGGCTGAGGGGGAGTCGGGTCTATCCAAAAACGGAGCAAGCTCGGTGCCCACCTCGGAGGTCTGCACTGAAAACAACGGGGCTGTAAAGGACTGAACTACAGGTTTCTGCACCGAGGAAATCATCGGTGCCGAAGTCATGGTCTGCACCGACGATAAGGTCGGTACAGAAATGGTTGTCGGCGCTAAGGCTGGAACCGAAAAAGATCGATGCCGATAACTGAACTGACGGTGCTGAGAGGGTAGTAGGTGCCGGGTAAGTTGTCAGAGCCGAAAAGGCAATGGGCACCAAAAAATCCATCGACGTCATAACAGTCTGCACTGACTGGACAGTTGGTGCCGGTAAAGAAGTCTGAACCAAAGAGCCCCTCGGTACCAATACGGTGCCGAAGTCACAGATGGCGCCAATGGCCTCTGTGCCAAATTTCTAGGTACCGAAAGCACTGGAGCCGAAGAAGTCGAATCCAAACTGGAAAGCTTAGCTTTCTTGGGTCTCGGTTCCTGGGGGTCCCCAGCCGGGGATGAAGGAAGAGACTTGGCCTTTATATGTTCATCACTCTTTTTCTTATGGGATCTTGGAGGGGGTTGAAGCCTCCGACCCAGAAATAGCCTCTGAAAAGGGCGATTTAAGTAGCCCCTTCAATATTAATTTATTTTTTCTCTCAATCAACTTCCTGTTAGAGCAATTCTTACAAATCCCGCAGGGCAGGTCAACTGTTAAATGAGGCACACCCAAGCAATAGACACACAGGGAATGTGCATCTGAAGTAGGTAATTTATGGCCATAATCTGAACATCTTTTAAATCCTGGACTACCTTTTTTATCTGTCATGACAGAAAAAAAGAAGGAAACCCAGAAAAAATACCAGCAATGGTACAAGAATTACCCGAAGGTAAGAAGGAAAGGGGGTTTAACAACGATTGTAAAAAAAGAAATTACCCCGCGGTAAAGAGAAGGAAAGGAATAGAAAGGATTCAAGAAAGGATAGTCGCTAAATGCGATAAGGTAAGAGAAAACTATCTAATAACTTTTCTGTGAGAAAAGGCTGTTTTAGAATTTAGTATGAAGAAAAATATTTTACTTAGCTCAAGAGAAGTAGCTTGACACGACCGAATGGCAATGCGGCAAATGAAATCTGAGGTAACAGGGAGAGGAGAATTCTGGGTAAGAGTTTTAGCTCGAGAGTTTGTAGCTTTCACGAGCTTGGAAGATGTCCGGCTCGGTTCCGAGGTCAGAATCGATACCCACACGTAAGGAATGAATGAGGATTAACAATATCAGCTGGAAGGGTACAAAGTTTGGGGTGAGAAGTTCTTAACATATGACTAATTCCATACTTCCAATACACCGAAAAGAACAACAGATATGGACTTCTTGCAATTGGTTTCCCTAGTTTTGAGAATAAAATGCTGCTACTATTCCATATATGGGCTGCATATTATGAGAAAATAATGGAGAAAGATGGCTGCCAAACCCAAGGCCATTCATAACAAAATGGGATTTAACAATTGCCATTCATCACTACATCAAAAGTGAGCCTTTGATGTCTTTTTTCTTAACAAGGATACACTCCCAAGTACAAAGTAAGTGAACTGATATTTTGCAATATTTGCTGTCAGAGCTGCTGGTAGCAATATCAACACTACCGCAGGATCAGCAAAAAGCTTCCCTTTTGTAAATATCCTGAGAAATTAAAAACAATACCCCAGTGTATGTGCAATAGAGCTGATGCCACTTCCATTAAAGTCTTTGAAAGGAGTAGAGCAGGTGGTTACCAACAGCAGTATTCCCATATGATTTCAAACTCTTAACACTAAAATATATTCCTTAAACAGAATATTCTAAAAACTTCAACCACTAGCCCCCGTGACCTTTCCAAAGAGTGTGCCAAACTATCTAAAATTACAGTTACACTTGTGGGACTGTAAAGGTCCTAAACTTTCACCATCAGAATATAAAACAGTATGAGACATGCTTATAAATGTCAAGAAAATAAACTCTGTCAATACACCATAATCTCCTAAATTAGGTGTTTCTCAAATTTAGGTGAAAAAATGTTAAAAAATGGAAAATTTTCACTTTGTCTTACAGACCAAAGCTTTCCAAATTTTCCCTCTCCAAGCAACTTACTATCAGCTGCCACCAGATCCTCTCCCCCTTTAACGAGTCTAGGGCCTGTGAGGAGAATGAGGACAGTGCTACAGTGTCATACTTCTATTGTGGAGTGCGCCTTAACCGTCCCACCACTTCATGGCTGCCTTGCGAGGTCCATAATCACTGCCTTTGGGAGGTGTATGTGACCTGCCTTGCATATGCATTCTCCCAAATAAGCAGTATACCAAAGTGTGGAACTTGTTAGGCCCTTAATGCCACTATTGATAAGAGCCTAGGCAGCCAATGTCACCCATTCACTACCATTCTCCACCAACTCCGGCACCCATGCCGCTAGCTGAACATGGGGTTGTCTGAGGCAGAGTAAATACATTCCACTGTGCCACAGTGCCTGGTTGAGCTTTCTAATTTTGAACACCATTTTGCATCACTCAGATCTCGTGACACTGCATTAATGTCTTTGAGCCTGGCCACAAACAGCTTTTACAGCTGAATTTAAAAAGGTGAAAGAACTTTCAGTTAGTTTGTAGATCAATGGACTAACAGATGCTTAACACGCAGCAGGCTGTCAAAAGCTGCACCATAAGATACAAAGGATTTAGTCCAAATCATCAGCTGCAGTAATGCATATCTTACTTTTCTTTTGTAAAATCATTCTCTACTGTCCCTCTAGCACCTGTCTGTCTTGTCCATTCACCACCTCTCTTCACTGTGCCTATTTATGTTAACATGAGCTTATGCAAAAAAAAATATTGCATGACAGCTATAAGAATCACTCAGAGAAGGTTAGCAAGGATTGGGAAGAGAGAATGGATAAGCAGTTCACAAAAAAACAATGGGGGGTATGTCTCCCAAAAATGCAACAAAGTCTAGAAGATTTAGGATTTTTGCTTGGAAGTGTTTACACAGATATTTTTATACCCCAAGTAGACTCCAAAGAAGTTTTCCTCAGGTAGACAGCAAGTGTTGCAGGTGTGATGGAGAAAAATAGGTAATTGGAAACATATTTTCTGGGAGTGTAATGAGCTGACAAACTTCAAAGATTCCCTGCAAACTACTTTGTCAGAGATATTGGGTGAGCAAATTGGTTTAACTAAGGAAATTATTTTTTAAGCTATGATACAGAATCGGAATTGCTTATACATAGTAAGGCCTTGCTGAGTCTAATTATGGTGGATGTCAAAAAAGCAATGACCAGAAAATGGAAACTAAAGTCTAAACCAACTGTACTAGAAGTAGTAAATATAGTAACAGAGATAAAACAAGTGGAACTGGGATCTTTAGAAAAGGGAAGGAGCAAATTACACAGAGGAATGAGGTTTAAAAGAAGGCAGGATTTGAATGAGCTATGTAATGTTTGGCTGACAATGACTGGATAGATTATAAATGATGCATAATGTTTGCAACTACAATTATGTCGATATGGTTTGTGATGTATAATGTTTGCAACTAAAATTATGTGAATATGGTTTATTTTAATTTATATAAATGTATGATTGCCTATGTCATATGTGATAATTTAATAAAGATGTTTCTTGTTTAAAAAATATGAAGTTATGCAAAAAGGTAGAAACACAAGAAAACAGATGGTGAGAACAGCAAAATTATAAATGCATTATGGAAGCAGCATCTCAGAAAATTAGTTTAAGTTAAATAGAACGGTAGCAACCACAAGAATGATGAAAGGGACTTGGGGTAATCACAACAGATGGCCTAAAGGGAAACAAGCAGTCTGAGAAAGCTCCAGTAACTCAGCTAAATTCACCTTTGTTCACACCCCACTACCTCACGAAAAAGTGCTCATAAACGAGTACCTCACTGCATCCATTTATGAAGAGCAATGTCCTCAAAGCTGCACTTTACCAGCAAATGTTGCAGCGCATAGATATATATATATATATATATATATATATATATATATATATATATATATATATATATACACACACACACACACACACACACATATATATATATATATATATATGTATGTATGTATGTATGTATACGGGTCCCCTACACGTAATCAAAATTTCAAAAAGCCAATGCCCATATGGCCGAGACCATATGATCGACTTTTTAAAATTTCAATCATGCAGAACGGGCATCTCCATATAGTGCGGAATGGGAAGATTCCCATCTTCCGCACTGTAGTGCGATCTCAGAGTTGGTATATTTAAATTGCAGGGGGTGTGCGCAGGGGCTTGCCCCCCCCCCCCGCTAGCAACGTGCAGGCAAGTTTATTTATTTATTTATTTATTTTTTATTATTATATATTTTTTTTACATGTTCGAAATTTCAAAAGTCGACCATATGGTCTCGGCCATATGGGCATTGGCTTTTTGAAATTTCGATCATGTATAGTCGACTGGCATGTGAAATCAACAATCTCCAGGTAGGCAAATATACTTTTTACTCAAGTGATTGCGCAATTTCGGACTTAGAATATATAATTAGTGTGTGTGTGTGTGTGTGTGTGGGGGGGGGGGGTGCAGGGACCTCACCTGCAAAAAATAAGAAGTTATGTACTTACCATAACGTTCCATGTGAGTTGTTCATCTCACCTTCATTCTCACTGATGGGTTCATGCTAAAGCTCGAGGTCTTCAAACAGCGCGTGGCCTACTCCCTATCCCACAATGCAATAGTACTTCCCTCAGATCTTGTTTTGCCCAATCATACTGATAACGAAAGACTTTAGGCATTGAAATAAGAATACCACAGACAAGGACAAAATATCACTAGGACTTGTTGAAACTTCCCTGCCCTCAAGACTTTAAAGGAAGGGGGTTGGTGGGTGGGATGTAAGATGAACAACTCACGTGGAACGTTATAGTACGTACATAACTTCTTAATGTAAAGTTGTTCTATCTCGCCTTCATTCTCACTGATTGGTAAGCATCCCAAGCACCATCTCCTTGGGTGGCTCATGGGAGTATATTCCTCAGAACCATAGAACTAAAGGAGGCCCTGTCCATGGAGACCTTATCCAATTTGTAATGAGTGATAAAGGTATGAGGTGAGGACCATGTTGTAGAATCTATACGCAGCAGTGCCATAAAGGCTGAAGAAGTGGAAATTGGCCTGGTTGAGTGAGCCTTGACTCTATGATTTACTGTCATGGGCAAAGAGCTGTATGTGAAAGCAATACAGTCTGACAACCATTTTGATAACGTGGTTTTAACCACAGGAGTACCCTTCTTTGAATCTGAAAAGGAGACAAAAAGTTGGTCCGATTTTTCTGAGGTCCTTAGTCCTGTCTAGATAGTATCGAAGTTGCCTATGGACGTTGGGTTTGTGCAACTTGTTCCATTTTGCTTGTATATTTGGGAAAAAAACACAGGTAATTCTAGAGTCTGGTTGAGATTTGTTTCAGAACAAACCTTAGGTAGGAATGAAGGATTTGTTCTCAGAGTTACTCTATCATTACGAAAAATCAAGTATGGGACTTTGATGGACAAGGCATGTAGTTCCGAAATTCTTCAAGCGGCAGTAATAGCTACTAGGGAAATGGTCTTCCATGATAGGTATTTCAAATCACAGGATGATGCAGGTTCAAAGGGGGGGTACAATGATCCGTGAGAGCACAAAATTAGGATTCCATGGAGCAGATGGGGTTCTAATAGGTGATCTCAAGTGACTAGTACCCTTAAGAAATGCTTTAGAAAGTCTATGTGACATGATGGGAGTCTGTTGATCACCAATATTAAAATTAGAGACTGCTGCCAATTGAACTCTAAGGGTTGCTGCAGCCGCTCCTTCGTGAAACAATTTAGTCAGAAAATCTAGAATGGAAGAAATCAAAGCCATATATGGATCAACATTATTACTTGATGCCCATATAGAAAATCTTTTCCACTTGCTAAGGTATAGTTTCCTAGTAGAAGATTTATGAGAAGAAATTAGGATGTTCTGTGCTGCAGGTGATAACTTGTGGAACCTGGCTATTCGTGAAACTGGAGCAGCCAAGCTGTCAATTTTAGGGTATGAATTGCAGGATGAAGAACCCCTGATGAATGTATCAGACGATCTGGAACTGGGTCCAGGATTTATGGTTCTTCCAGTAGATGAGGCTGCTGAAAGAGGAACCAAATGTGATGAGGCCAGTAAGGGGCTATGAAAATAATGGTCCTTCCCAGAGTGCTGGCTTTCTGTAAGAATGTGGGTATCAGAGAAAAGGGGGAAAAGCATAAAGGAATCCCGGGGACCAACTGTGTACAAGTGCATCCCTTGGGGCATCTCCCGAGTTGAGGATCAGGGCAAAGTAGTTGCTGCATTTGGTGTTGGTGGGGGTTGCAAAGAGGTCACAGCAAGGCTGGCCCCATCTGCAGAATATCCTTTCCACTACTTCTTCTTTCAGGGACCACTCATGAGGAGACAGTATTGCTCTGCTCAATTTGTCCACTGTCACATTGGACTTCCCTGGAATGTGCGTTACTATCAGAAAGCGCTGGGTAGAAATTGCCCACTGCCATACTCTCAAGGCCACTCAACATCAGAGGTATGATCTGGTTCCTCCCTGTTTGTTTATGTACCAGACCACTGACATATTGTCCGTCTGTATCACAACAGTCCCTAGAGGTAGAAAGTTTTGAAAGGACTGCAACGCTGGAAGTACCACTCTCATCTCTAGGACATTGATATGCAGATGAGCCTCATGATTCTCCCATGTGCCTTGGGCCATCCTTCCCTGAAAATGCCCCGCCCCACCCTATCAGGGAGGTGTCCGTGGCCACAGTGGTAACTGGGGTTGTAGAACAAAGGGACGTCCTATTGTCACTTGAGGAGAAGTCAGCCACCAAAGAGGATACTTCCTGCATGACTTTGCTATTATGATTTGGTGAGAAACTGAAAGTTCCTGATAAGACCATTGTGTGAAAACCAGCCATTGCAGTATCCACATGTGCATTTGGCCTAATGGAATGGCAATGATGGCTACTGCCATGTTCCCCTAGCAATTTGAGCACTACTGAAACTGGGGCTTTCTGTTTGGGGATGAGATTCAGAATTTGTTGTTGAAGACTCACCACTCTTTCCATTGAAAGTTTTATGGTCATAGAAACTGTGTTGAGATCTGCTCCGATAAAGACGGTACGTCTGGATGGCTGTAATGCAGATTTGTCCCATTTTATCGTAATCCCCAAATGACTACAGAGATCTAATGTTGTCTCCCTTGTGTGTATGAGTTGATGCTTGGTGGCGGCGGTGAGGAGCCAGTCGTCTAAATATGGAAACACCTGGAATCCTAACCACCTCTGGTGAGCCGTGACTACTGCCATGCATTTGGTGAACACTCTGGGTGCTGTAGTGAGACCAAAGGGCAGAGCTTGAAACTGAAAGTGACTGGCTCCCAGCTGAAACCGCAGATCATCCCTGGATGTTCTGGCCATCTTTATATGGTAGTACGCATCCTGGAGATCTATTGAGCACATCCAATTGTCCTTTCCTAGAAAAAGAAGTATAGACTGCAGTGTGACAATCCGAAACTTTGTTTTCTTGACAGATTTGTTCAACCTGCTGACATCCAAAATTGGTCTCCAGTCCCGTTTTCTTTTGAACTAAAAAGAACCTTGAGTAAGTTCTGGATCCTCTCTGGTCTGCTTTGACTGGTTGGATGACTCTTTTTTTCTAGCAACCTTGTAATCTCTATGGTTGCCTGTTCCCTGTGATTGGGTGGAACATCTGGGATTTTTTTCACAGCGGTTGGAGAAGTAGTAAAGGGAATAGTGTATCCTCTGGATATTATGCTTTGTACCCACTGATTTTTTGTAATTTTTAGCCTGGTTTCTGGGTACAAAGATAAGCGTCCCCCGACTGCCTCCAGAGATGGACAGGAGGGCTTCCTTTCAGGAGCGCTAGTAGGGCTTGCCAAAGAACTGATCCTTGTCACCCTGGTTCTGCGGGCCCCCTCTGCCGCATGGATGGCATCTCCCATTATTGCCCCCTCCTCTGCCTCTAGAGGGGGTTTCACCATGTGTGTCAAAGAAAGCTCCTTGAGCTTTATGGAACCACATGTTTCCACTTTTCCAACCTTTAGGATAAGGTCTGGTAGGAGTGGAAAAACAGACTCCTACAGCAGGCAGAGTCTTTCCATCTTGCTCACACCTGGTAAGCGTTTCCTTCACTTTCGGTCCAAAAAGTGATGAACCATCAAAGGGGGTGTTTACAAAGGATGACTTGTAGGGCTCTGCAAAGGAACATAAGCGCATCCTGGAGTGTGTCCTAAGAGCAATTCCTGTACCCGCTGCCCGACTCGTTCCATCCGCTGCATATGAAATCAGACACATGGAAGAGTTTATAAGGGAATTTAAGGTAGCAAGCTGGGAGGTTACCGTATCTGAGACCCCCGCAGCTACTACACCCTGAAGAGTATCTCCTAACTCCTTAAGGAGATCTCTGTGTAGTCTGGTGAAATGTGTGAGATAGTTCAGGGATCGAAGAGTAAAGGCCACTGAACTAAACATGTGCTTTCCGTATCTGTCCATGAATCCTAGAATCTCTATTAGGAGGATGAACAGATGTGGCAGTCTCCAATAGCTCCTTCTTAGTGGCCGCCGCCACCACCCTAGCATCAACGGGTGCTCCTTTGGTAAGGAAAGCCTTGTCCTGAGGTGACATAATAAATTTACTCGGCCTCCGAGGGACTGGTTCTATGGTATCCGGGGACTCCCACACCTTTTGAGAGAGGAGGTCCATCAACTCATCGAAAGGCGGAGTCACCCAAGAGGTGGAGGGTTGAGACCCGAAAGCCTTCAGGAGTACTGACTCATCATCAGTACGGTTAAGGGGATTCCAGCCTCCCCTCTGTTTTAGGATTTCTACGATATCACCAAAAGAGATATCTTCAGAGGGAGACCGTGGGGACCCTTCTGACTCATCTAAGTCAGTATCTGATGTGATGGATTCCTGTGGGGAATCCAGATGCTTCCTCTTGCAAGTTCTCTTCCTGGGAACCTCCTCAGAGGGAGCTTCTGGAGAGGTCCTGGAAGAACGGAGGTCATCCGATCCGATAGGGGGATCTAAGACTCTGGGTCTCTGCGCTTTTGAGGGATCAGTGAAGCAGAGACAGACACAGAAACTTTAGGGAAGGAGATTGCTGGTACCGGTGACATGGGTGCCTAAGGGGACAACACTCTGCTCATGGCGTCAAAAGCCCCGTGACTCCGGTCCGAAGAGATGCCTGGATCCGTAGAAACAGGCCGTCTCCGCTGCGCCGAAACCGTGGGCCCGAGGTAGATGCCGAGCTCACCCGAGCCGAGGCCCCGAGAGGCAAAGTCGCCACCGAAAGATCGGTACGACTATCCTCTCTGGACCCGACCGGTGAGTGTCAGCTCCTAGACTCTAAGGTGGGAACCATAGAGGTCAGAGTAGTCAGAACTAAAAGCCCAATGGGTGTCGGCTCTGATGGTTCCACAATCATCGGTTCCAAATACTCCAGCTCCGAAACTTCGGGTCGAATCAGAGGAGGAATCGAAGAAACGGGTTGAGTCTGGGTCAGTTCCAAAGCCCTAAGGGTCGGACCAGACAGAATTTTAGCTAGTGCCTGTGATTGTAGAAGTCTCTGTACCACTCGATCCACGTCCTTATCCGATAGTCTTAAGGACCGGGAAGCAATGGACGATGTCTCAGACTGGAGAATAGGAGATTTTAAAGTGGGAGATACCGGCTCCAAGGCTGGGGACCAACTCCCACTGACCACAGTTACCTCCGGTTCCATAAGTTTAGGCGCCGAGGTGGCAGTTTTGCTAGATTTAGTTGCTTTTGAAGTCAATGAGCCCTTTTCTCGGCTTGTAGACACAGATAATATCTATATAAGAAATAACCCTAATAAAGGAGGGTCTCTAAGACTAACTATAACAACTATAATAACTATGAAACACAACAAACTGTTCAACAACTATTACATAACCCTACTAAAACCACAGGGTTGAATACAAAGTATTTGCAAGTAATAGCAATAACAACAAAGATATATTATTAATGTCCTAATAAAAAAAAATGAACTACATATAAAGAATAGGGAGTAAGTTATGTAATCTAACTCTAACTATTCTAGTTCACTTATAGAAAAAAAGGGCCTAAAAATAAACGGCCTCAAGAAAAGGAGAAAAAGCACTCTAACTAACAAAGACTAACAAAAGAGACAAGTGTCTCAAGTAGCTAACTGTAATCTAACAACTAACAACAAACAGGAATGACATTTTTAGTTTAGACAAATATCAAAAGTTTGATAATACTGGCCAGAGCTGTTCGACGAACACTCGATCTGTTGCAGTGGCAAACAAGATTTGAGGGAATAACTATTGCATCATGGGATAGGGAGTAGGCCACAAGCCGTTTGAAGACCTCGAGCTTTAGCATTTGGCCGAGTTGGAGCCGAGGATCGGCTCCGAACCCATCAGTGAGAATGAAGGCGAGATAGAACAACTTCACATCAATGCTTTTTTTTAAGTTTTGCATGCAATGAGGTGCATGCATAGTAGTGTGTCAACATACACAATGTCTATCAATTTGTTTGGACATTATGCTTGCCAATGTAAATGTTATTTGATCAAAGTAAATACACACACACAAATTATATATATATATATATATATATATATATATATACATACACATACAGTTATTTGTGGATGAGGAAAGGCCTTTTGCGTTTCCTTACGCTCCTTACTTTATTGTCCCTCAGAGGTTGCTGCAGCCACAGCTCACAAAAATGTGAGCATACAGAAATTTTCCCTAAAGAGAGTGAGCAACGAAAACACAAGCAAATGTCAACTCAAGGCAATATGTTGAAGCAAATGCAAATCAAGTTCAGAAACCCAAGCCAGTGACTATAAACCAAGCTTCCCAAGAAGTAAGGAAGGCAGGCAGAATTCTGCTCTGGAGAAAGTACAGTTGTGTAAAATCTTATGCTAAGAGTAGATGTCCTTCTCTTCACTGCTGCAGTATTCCTTAAGTAAGGGATTTGGTATTCCTTACAAAAGGGATCTCCTGCCAAGGACTGCCAAACGTATGGCCAGTACACCAAAGTGTTTAGTATTTACAGGTGCTGTACATCACACACATGCTCCCCATGAAAGGTGCAGGGCATAAAGGTGACGGAAGCAACTTCAGAACTGAAAAGCCCCAGGGGAAACAAGTGCATCTTGAAGGAAAAAGACAGAAGAACCCCTCTGCCAGGAAGGCAAGGAGAACAGGCTAGAGCAGAGAGGGCAGGAGGGAGCAAATAATGCAACAGTGAGGAAAAGGATATCTACAGTTATGGTAAGATTTTGCATAACTGTACTACGTCCTTCCATATCACTGCTGCAGTATTTCTTACGTAACAGAGTATAAAACCTCAAGAGGAAGCCTGGAAGGAGTATGGCACTGAAGAACCCTCAAGAAATCCATGCAGGATAGCCATGGCATAGCCAACTCTAGCCCTAGAAATAACATCCAACTTTTAATGCTTAGTGAAGGAATGGACAGAAGACCAAGTTGCAGCCTCAAGGATGTAACTGGTATTCAGACCCTTGAAAAAAATCACCAAAGGAAGCAACAGCTCTGGTACAATGAGCCTTTACTGAAAAGAAGAGACATTTGCCATGAAAAAATAACAAAAAGAAATGGCTTTAGAAATCCAGGAAGATATGGTCTGCTTAGAAACAGATAAACCCAAAGACATGGGATGCAAAGAAAAAAAAAAGCTGCTCAGATTTGCAAATAACTTTAGTTTTATCCAAATCATATCTGAGCTGTCTATGGAAGTCCAAGGTGAGAAGAACCTTCTCACTGGCATACTGTGGAGGAGAAAAAAAGGAAGGCAAGTGAACAGACTGATTAAGAAACAACTCATTGCTGCCTTGTGCATAAAAGAAGGATTAGTACGAAGAGACACCCTGTCCCTGTGGAAAGCTAAGAAAGGGGGAACAACTATGAGAGCCTGAAGTTCAGACATTCTCTTGGCCGAAGTAAGAGTCAAAACAAGAACAGTCTTCCAAGTACAATGCTGGTAGGAAGCTGTTTCTTTTTCTGTGGGACCTCCGCAAGAAAAACCCCAGGAGGGTCAGACCCTTGTCGACATTCAATAAGCATAGTAGGGATCTCCTCCCTCACTAAGATCTGTGGACTCTCCCTTGGGTCCCTCAGATATAATCATCCAAGGTTCCCCCTCAACATCTGGCACAGATGTTTGGAAAGTAAGAGAAGAAGGATCCATGCCAGCCTCTGACAGGTTCTCAGCAGAGGAATCCGATGCAATAAGCGGACAATCCTCTGTGCTTTCACTAGTCTCAAGAGAGATGCCCAGAGGAGGCTGGACAGCAGCCATATCACACAAGTTTTTTCGTCTTTTTCTTATCCAGCAGCTGACTCCTCAGGTGTGAAGACTCCACAACAGCACCCTGAGCCAACAGCTTAAAACGTTGGTTTCCAAGGTAAATAGACAAGGAGGACAGGAAACTATGTCGAGTCCTGGGGACAAATACTTGGCAGATAAAACACTTAGTAGTATGGTCGTAAGAAGCACTCAAACAGAAGAGACACTGGTCATAATGATCTTTATGGCAAATCTTCCTCCCACATTGACATTTTCCTTTTCTGGATGGCATGAAACCAACAACATTAAAAATAAAAGAGAAAGATAAGGAAGAACCCCAACAGAGCACTTACATGGAAAATGGCTCAGTAACCAGCACAGAAGCAAGGTGTTCAGACCGATGTTCAATGATGGCATTCAAGCTGGTGGCAAACATGTTCTGAAGTGTATGCATCCATACTTCTCCTTTATGCCCTACACCTTGTGCAGGAAGCATACGTGTGACGTACAGTGTCTGCAAATACTAAAGGCTTTGGTACACTGTGCGGACATTGGGTTATCCTTGGCATGAGATCCCTTATATAAGGAATACTGTAATAGTTATATAGAAGGACATCAAGAAGTATAACCATTAAAACATACATATTTATTAAAACACAAATGTACGACTGTGAAATATAGTGCATTTGTTATGTTGGCCAAACTTAATGCAGCACAGCACAAAAGAATAGTACTTTATCTACCCAGTTCAACCACCAAACAATCCTAATTATTTTAATCTGTCTCTCTCCCAGTGTACTGAGCACACAGTATCCCTGACGATTCCTGCTGCAAAAGTAAGAAAACTTCACTACCATGGGAACTTCTACAACTGAATTTCACTCCAGCTGAAAAAGCACAAAAGGAGAAAAAAAACTTCAGTTAAAACCAATATAAGACAGTTTCCAAGAATCAAATTAAAACTGCTGAAATATCTTGTATTCCCTCAATTTTTTTCAGTCTCTCCCCTTAAACTACTCCCACGCTAAAAGACCTTTGATAAAATTATTTTGTATTCAGTGTACTGATACTGCTTCCACTGCTTTTAGTATCAAATTAGTGATTTTTTTCTACTATAATTGGTTTACTAGTTTCTTGCTGGTGGTAAAAGAAGGTTTAAATACTCAGTAGCAGGCCCATCCATACATTATTACAAAACCAAACTCCAAACAGTTATACTTACCCCTGCCCCCAGAGTCATTTCTGTCAGTATCATGGACCAGCACTTGCCTACAACTTCTCTAGTGAGCCTGATTAAGATGCGTATATTGAGACACTGTAAGAATTGTCTCATACTGTATGATGATCATCTATTACTCAAACAGCATAACGGTGTGTGAGAGATCTACATATGTAGTATCTTTGGAGGCAAAAATCACACACACAGTAAACTCAGACACCAAAATCTTCAGCAGTACACCACACATCACACCTCGTCATCACAATATACGTAATCCATCATTTGCTGTGGTTCTAAAGATTAACTTGCTTAAACCTCAAAGACCTCTAAAACATAACACAGGCGCAAAGCACACTCTGCATATTAATCCTACTTCCTCACATAGCACAAGAAGTCTCAAAGTCACAGATGATTAGCCCGTAAAGCAGGCACTGACCCAACCAAACATTCTTATCATAGGTGACTCCACTGTAAGACATACAGATGTGCTTATTTCTAGGTTGAGCAAGGAAAATGTTACTGATCAATGCAAGGAGTCTGAAGAAACTCTACTCTTTGCAAGCCCTTCTCACAGTGGAAGACATTAACATCTGTACAGTGACTGAGACATGGTTTAAAATAGCAGAAAGCACTCCGGTTGTGCAGGGCTATAATGGCTTAAGTTTAAACCAGCTACTGTGCAGGAGGGGAAAAACATGGAGGTGTATTACTCTACATTCAGAAGAGACTCGCATCAAGGCTGGTAAAGTAGCATGATGCACTAGAGCTTATTCATGTCCAAATAACCATCAGAAAGGTCCTGTACCGTATATTAGCTAACAATAGAACTCCCTCTATGACAAATGAAAGCCACAATTCTTATCTACAAGAACTGGAATACTCAGTATTAAAACCAATACCATTTTCCCACATGATCTGAACTATCCAACTATAGACTGGGAAACCTACACCACCACCACTACTGCACAAGTACAGAGGCCTGGAACAATTAGTCAAAGTACCCACTAGGGGGGATACCATCTTGGATCTTGTCCTTACTGATATGGAAGCATCTTGCATCATCCGTTGTGTATCTTCATCACTTGTTAAGTCCGACCATAAAGCAGTCGCCTTTGAAATAAAACTGAAACCAGAGATCCCCTCCACCCAAGGTACCTTTAGAAATTTCTTTAAGACAAATTACCTACTCCTATGTGATACATTAGCAAGCTCCAAATCCCCACCAAACCCAGCTTACTCCAGTGAATACACAGAAATATACACTACCACACTACATCAGCATGTAAACAGCTGCACAGATGCAACTACATCCTCTAGGAACAAGTGCAGGGCAAACCCCAGAAACAAACCCAAATGGAAGAAAAGAGAATTATGTACCTACCATAACAACAGATCCTTGTTGTCTTCTTTTCGTCTGGTTCAGCATGTGAGTTGCCGGGTCCAGTCGAATCTGACCTCTGCCCCTTAAACCAAAATATTGGATTCAAGAGCTCTGACTCCTTCCATACCCACAATTCCCCTCTCCTGCCTGAATTATTTCAGATTGAGTTTGCAGGATGACCAAAATTGTTGAGAAACTACGTATGAAAGGATAAGGAGGAAAATTACATAAATCACTATACAGTGTAACAGTTACATAGGGGTCAGACACAGTCTACAGTAGGTCTGGCCCATCCCTAGAAGGAAACAATGACAATTTGGCAGGTAGAAGGAGGGAGGGGAGTTCAACCAGATGAAAAGAAGGCAACATGGATCTATTGTTATGTTAAGTATATAACTTTCATATCCGATGCTGTCTTTTTTCATCTGATTCAACATGTGGGACAGATTCCCAGGCTACCTAACAACGGACCTGGGTGGTCTCATGGAAGGACATTCCTAAGAATGGCAGAGACAAAAGATGTGTGAATTCTAGACTGCACATCTAACTTATAATGAGGTACAAAGGTATGAGTTGAGGACCAAGTTGCTGCAGTGCATATATCATGTACAGGTACTCTTTTTGCAAATGTGGTTGAAGTTGCCATCACTCTGGTAGAAAGAGCTTTAGGTTTTAATTATAAAGACATTCTTCCTGAATAAAAGACAAATGAAATGCAATAAACTGTAATCCACAACAGAAAAAAACAGGCATCAAATCACTAAAAAACATGTTTCTTTTAATTCGCACAAGAAATCAATTCTCTTAGCACCTCGGCTAACAAATAGCCTTAACAGAGTAACCCCATTACTAAAGTAAGTTCCTTTTATACAAAAACACTTAAACAATTACATAATTGTTAAGACAATTATACAATAAAACAATTAACTAATTAAATTATCTGAAAGAGACCTTTTATAAAAAAACTCTTCCAATTACACTCCTTATTCATACCTCTTGGTTGGAGTGTATTATATTTTAATATAAAAACTGATTATTTTTTTATTAAAAGAAACACGTTTTTTAGTGATTTGATTGCTGTTTTTTTCTGTTGTGGATTACAGTTTTTTGCCTTTTGGTGGTTATACGACAAATGAAATGCAGTCTGCTAACCATTTTGAAATGGTTACCTTGGATACTGATTTTCCAAGCTTATTCTTGAAGGAAAATATAAACAGCTGATCTGATTTTCTGAAATTCTTAGTACAACAGCGACAGAACCTTCTATGGACATCTAAGGTATGCAGAGTATGTTCTCCTTTGTTGGTAAAATTTGGAAAGAAAACTGGTAAATCCATCTGTTAGCTCAAGAGATTCTGGAGCTACTTTGGGAAGAAATAAAGGGTTTGTTCTTAGTGGACACTCTGTTTTTGTGAAAAATAAGGAAAAGGGTTTTACAAAAGAGTGTCTGTAATTCGGACACACATTTTGCAGATGTAATGGCAACCAGAATAATAGTTTTCCATGAAAGAAACTTTGTATCTATAGATGCTGCAGGTTCAAAAGCTTTTTGGGTTAGTGATTGGAGTAAAATAGTAATGTCCCAGGAAGGGATCAGATGATGAACTGGAGGTCGCAATAAAAAGGTTCCCCTAAGGAAGGCTTTGATCACTTTGAGGGAGGCAATAGATTTATTGTTGAGCTCTAGAAGAAAGCTTGAAATTGTTGTTAATTGCCTTTAACTATAGAGTAACTTCAGCCAGCCATGAATAGTATTGATAGAAACTCTAAAATTTCATACAGAGGTACTGAAAATGAGTCTAGTCCCTTAAAAGTGGCCCAGATGGAAAATGCTCCCATTTACTCTTGTAAGTCTTTTTTGGTTGAGTTTCTTTGAGAAGAAGATATGATATGGACTACTGGAAAGAAAGTCTGGCATCTCCGGCAATCGTTAGAATTGGAGAAACCATGCAGTCAATTTTAGGGTCTTGAGATTCGGTAGAGGCAGTGCAGATGGGTGCCTGAAGAGATCTGGAAATCAATCCAGAACCCATAGTGGGTGAACCAGATGAGGTCAAAGAAAGGGGAACCATACCTGCCATGGCAAGAAGAAGACAATTCCTGTTCTTTCACTCCATAGCTTTCTGAATGAACTTGGTGATAAGGGGAATTGGTGGAAAGACATAAAGGAGACCCGGGGGCCATACATGGGCTACAGCATTTCTTGGTGATTATCCCTGTGGAGGGATGATGGTGAGCTAACTTCTGCATTTGCTGTTTAGGTATGAAGTAAAAAGGTCAAAGCAAGGTTGGCCCCAGCACTGAAAATCTCTGTTGCCACTGTTCTGTTGACAGCCACTCCTGAGGCAATGGTATAGTTCTACTCAGTTTGTCTGCCAGAATATTGGGTGCCACAGGTATCTGCATTGCTAATAGAAAGTATTTTGAAGATGTTGTCCGGTACCAAGCTCTCGTGGCTTCTAGGCAAAGAGGGTAACAGCACATTCCACTCTGTTGATGGCCAAACCACTGACATGTTGTCGAGTGTATGGCTACCATATCCTTGATTAAGAGGTCCTGAAATGCCTGCAACATAAGAAGGACCACCCTCAATTCCAAGACAGTGATGTGAGGTTTGGACTCTGCTGATGACCATATTCCCTGGCTGTGTTCCTTTTGAAATGCCCCCCCCCCCCACACACACTCAAGAATGGAGGCGTCTGTGGTGAGTATGGGTTCTGGGAGTCAGAGGATGGAAATGTCTGCCCTGAGTAACTGAACTGAATGAAATCCACCACTGAATGTGGCCTCTGTAGACCTGAGTCAAACAAACTCTGTAGTGAAGGGGGTGTAGTTTTTGTGACCACTGTACAGCTACTGTCCACTG
Organism: Protopterus annectens; assembly: GCF_019279795.1. Taxonomy (NCBI): domain Eukaryota; kingdom Metazoa; phylum Chordata; order Ceratodontiformes; family Protopteridae; genus Protopterus; species Protopterus annectens. The sequence continues at coordinate 375,367,463 of NC_056728.1, read as the reverse complement.
TAAAACTTTCATGTGGTATCTGACCAAAGGAACCATATTTATAGAGGAAGCCATTAGTGTTAAGAGTCTTAGGATAAGTTGAACTTGGGGCTGGGAATGTTTTTTCACCTGGAGGGCTACAGATCTTATAGATCTGACTTATACTGAAAGAAGTTTTGCTATCTGATTTACAGTGTCTATGTGGCAACCTATGAGGTAGGGGATAACTTGCTCTTGTTGACTGTTACTGAAATGCCCAAGAGAGTTGTTAGATATAACAGGCATGACTGATGTCTCAGTAGTAGATCCCTGGAGGCAGCAGTTAGAAGCCAATTGTCTAAATGTGATTACATACCTGGATCCCTTACAGCCTGAGATAGGCTGTCACAGCTGCCATTATCTTGATGAACACCAAGGAGGTTGTGTTAAGACCAAATGGGAACACCCTGAACTGATAGTGATTGGCTTCCAGACAGAAATGGAGGAATCTCCTGGACTGCTGCTGGATCTTGATATGATAGTAGATGTCCCTACATTTCAATAGAGCTCACTCAAATGTAGTTTGAGAAATGGATTGTACTGTGACCATCTAGAATTGTGTCTGTTTTACATATTGATTCAGACTGCTGAGATCCAGTAGTGGTCTGAGGTCCCCTGTCTTTTCTGGAACTAAAAAGAACCTTGAATAGACTCTGGATCCTTGTTGTCCTTGGGAGACTGGCTGGATGAGTCTTGTCCAGCAACTTTAGAAGCTCTGTTGCTGCAGATTCCAACTGATTGGGTGGAGTATTGGGAATCTTTTGGTTTGCCTTTGTGGATTCTAAAAAGGGTATTACATAACCCTGATTAAAGATCTTTAGCACCTAAGAATCAGAACTTATATTTTGCTAGGCTAGAAGGTGTAAGGGGAAGCATCACTCGACTGCCACAAGAGTGCAAAAGTCGGTCAAACATTCAGGGACTCTAATAAGGTTTCTCTGTGAAAGGTTCATGGAAGCCTCAGTTCTGCGGACTGGCTCTGTCCCAAGGCAATATCTCATATGATTACCTCCACCTCTAGGAGGCCTGTCCCTCAGAGTGTCTGGGTAAAAACCTTGTGAGTTTTTTGAATCACATATTTTCCTCATATTTTATTCTTGGAAAGGGATCTATGAGGAGTTGAAATATTCGTTCCAATGGCAGACAAGGTCTTACCATCCTGCTCACTCCTGGTAAGTGTTTAATTTACTTTTGGTCCAAATAAAATGGAACCATTATATGGGGTATTGATGATGGACACCTTAAAGCTTTCCATGAAGTCTCAGAGCTGCATGCAGGCATGATGTGACATAATACCTATGCAGGCTGCTCGTGCTGTGTCATTTGATGCACTGGATAGTAGTTTCATAGCAACATTCAAGGATGACTGTTGGGTAGACAATTGGGTATCCACGTATTTCTGGATATCCGAGGATAAGTTAGCCACTAGGGAATTTGAAAGCTCCTTGATCAAATCCCTCTGGAAACGTGACATTTGTGTCATATGTGCTCGCAAATAGCAAACGTCACTAAAGTATAATTCTGTTTCCCCAGTCTGTTCAACGCCCTCAACTCACTGTTAGGGGGATGAATGCAGGAACTTTCTTGGAACAATTCCTTTTTTGTGGATGCTGCCACCACCATGGCATTTACAGGGAGAACCTTGGCCCAATGTCTTCTTTCTCGGGGGGGGGACTAGAATTTTGTAAAAAAAAAAAAAAAAAATTGAGTTAAAAACTCATTGCAGCCGAGTGACGTCTACAGGCGTTTCTGCAGTTACCTCCTACTGCTCCTCTAGGCATCAAATATTGCCTGTTCATATTTGCATTAAAAATTCCAAAACCATGCTACACAGAAGGCATCAGAATATTTTATCTTGAAGCATATATGATGGCAAACACAATTGTATTGATATATGACCTCCGTCAATAAGTATTTGTTAGAACTGCAAGGCGATAACTTCATTGGGAGTTAAGAGTACACACTCAAAAGAGCTCTACTGGAGGGAATGAGTTGCGTTCTGCCTCATTAGGTTCATTCCAGCTTTTTGGGCGATGAGGTCAAGTAAGGTGTCAGGAGGAAGAACTCCCCAGGACGTTGAAGGGCTGGACCCAAAAGCCTTGAGAAACACCGACTCATCAGAAGAAGCAGCTTCAGTGGACAATCCTTCCCTCTGTTTTATAAATTCAAGGATGTCTCCATAGGAGACATTTTCGGGAGGTAACCTTATGCAGCCTTCTCTCTCATCTAAGTCTGTGCCTCCTGCCACTGACTCAGGAGAGGAGTCAATATGCTTCTGCTTGCAGGTCCTCTTCCAAGGAATGTGCCTTTGGACTTCTGAGGTAGACACATCAGATGTGGAGCTTAAATGCAGAGTGGTCAGAAAGCTGAAAGGATCCATTTGTCTCTGTCAAACAGAATGAGAGGAAGAAGAAGCAATCTTCAGGGGGAGTCTGGATGGATCCGAACTTTGAGCATGTACCACTCCAGTCGTCTTGAGCCAGCCAAGGCCCTCTCCACAGCCTGCAACACTGACAGCCAATGGAGCTGAGGTAAAGCCACCTAAAACAGCAAAATCCATAGTTTTCTCAATTCCGAGGACTGACAGCTTTGAGGAGGACCTTGGAGCCAAACTGTCCAGGGCCAAAGCCCCCAGCAGTAGGGAAGACTCTGAAAATGTTGGAGTTGACTCTACCATCAGCGCTCTGATGCTCTGGGTCCGGGACTCTGCATTGGTGTTGAGTGACTGAGGGAAGAAGTCGAAGCTGAAGTCTCCACAGCTATCGGCTACAAAGTTGGTACAGAAGGAAGGTTGACTCTGATGTGCACCAGCTCCAAAAATGGAGATGGCATTAGAAGCAGGGTCAAAGGAGCTGATCCCAGTCCCTTCCTCGGAGATGGAGCTAGGAGGACTCCCAGCTGAATATGAATATTCAAAAGCTTCCTCATCATTCAGTCATCTAACTCGGTAAGACCAGCTGATCAATCAGATCTCAAAGACGAGGCTATTAAAGCAGGTCTCATAGGGATCTTCTGAAGTATGGCAGATCAATAACTCGGGTTGATGGGCCCCACAGAAAATTAAGTTTTTGGGGAGGGAGTTCAGATCCTGAAGACAGTACATACGTACATACAAATATTTCAGCCACAGGCATTAATGCCCTTCAAGCTTGCCAATATACCAAGATACTTGTGCCCATAATAAGTGTCCAGGCTATTCTTAAAAATAGCTAGACTACTGCTCGCTGTCCCATGCATCAGCTACTCTGTCACAGAACCAATTAGTACACTTCTCATTCCTATACAATCTTCTACATAGGTTGTCTGATTATTCTCTACTACTTTTAGATAACCCCGAACATTCCCAGAGGTAGTTGTCTCTAAATGCCCTATATACCTGAATAAGATCTCCTCTTAGATATCTGTAAGAGACACTGTACAAGTTCATATATTTTAGTCCTTCATAATAACTTAAATTTTCACATCCATGGGTGCCCTTGGTATATTTCCATTGTACTCTTTCCAGTTTACTCATGCTTGTTTTCTTATAAGCTTTCCATATTCCAGTACCTCTACATCTCTTATTTCTGCTCCTTCTAACTCTAGCCCTTATACTATGGCTACTGTCCTTCTCACTTTTCTCTATGCTGCGCTAATATCTTACATTTTCATTTAGTAGTTCTATTGGACATGGGTTTATAAGCAAAATTTCTGTACATGTAATGCAACTGTCGGTGTCACTGTCAATGCCCTCTGTATATTGTGTCCCCTTTAATGCTTCACTGTATATGTGGCTTACACTGTTACTTGAAATTGTATTTTGTTTTGTATATAATTAATAGTCTTTGTTTTGTTAGCATTTTGTTAGTATTGTTAGCTTCTGTAGTCTTCTACTGTTCTGGAGCTTTTCTACCCGGGCATCCACTGAAAATGGGCTGCTGGACCAGCCGGACATTACCTGGTAAACAAATGTTATAAATAAATTTAAAAAAAAAATAAATAAATATTGTGTTTGGGTCTAATGTAACCAACAAATAATGACTTCATCATTTCTGATTTTCTAGACTTTATAAATCTTTTTATACAACCTTTCTATGACTATCATTAACCAATTGGTTGATATGCTTAGAAAAACTCAAATCTGGATCTACCCATATACACAGGCCCTTAAATGAATCTACAGTTTCAATCACTGTGTGCTGTATTAAATATGAACCTTTCAGTTTATGGCTCCCAAACCTCATATGCTTAGTTTTTGATGTATTTATCAGCATATTATTCCCCTGTACCCAAATGGTCAATTTAGTCAAGTTCTTTTGCAGGCATGCCTTATTTGTAACACATGTAATCAGGTTACCCAATTTCAGGTTATCTGCATATAGACTTTAGAATACCTCAGATGAAAAAGTTAGGTCTGAAAGATACCATCTAAACAAGTAAGGGCCTAGAACAGAGCCATGTGGGACACCCTCACTGTAACCAAGAATTTTGCCTATCCAATTGCAAGTTTGATACTTGTCATGTCCTATTTGTAAGCCATGCAGCTATCCATCTTATCAAGAGTATAATGATACCTAGTTGTTCTAATTTATTGTTCAGCGTTTTGTGTATGACCCTGTCAAATGCTGAAGTTAAATTTATGCACATTACATCACAGCACAGTGTTTCATTCATAGGTGTTAATATATTGTTATAGAACATCATGTTGCAGGTCGTGATTGATCTATTTTCAATATATGGATGCTGACATGGTTTTGAGTCTCACAGTATTCGGTTCTGAAAATAACTTATCCAATATCACCTTCTCCATTTGATTTTTCCACAACATGAAAGTAGACTTACGGGTCTATATGACTCTGGGTTTGTCCTACTTTCCTTTCCCTTAAAGACAAGTTTAAAAGGCGCATGTCTCCAATCTTGAGGAATTTCCCCATATTTATATAACATAGTAAAAAAGAAGTTATGTCTTACCATAATGTTCCATCTATGTTGTTCATCTTCACCAATCCTTGAAGTGCTAGGAACCGACTTGGCCGTTATTTTCCAGCTCGCGCACTCCAAACTTTCGAGCCTGGCTCTACTCATAATGCTCCTCACAGAGATTACCTCAGATCGAGTCTGCCAGATGGCAGAATATAGCCACAATTTTAGAACATCATACAATCTACACATAAAAAATATATACAAAGAAGACAAGGCCATCTATGGATTCCTGAGGAGAAACTGGATCAGAATTGGTGAGGCCCACTAAGAGCTTTAGGATGGGAGATGGTGGGAGGGTATGTCAAGGATTGGTGAAGATGAACAACACAGGTGGAACGTTATGGTAATTCATAACTTCTTTTTCTGATGTCGTTAATCTTCACCTAATACTTGATGGTGGGACAGAATCCCCAGCAACTTATGTACCTTGGGAGGTCTCACGGAAGAATATTCCAAAGCACCATAGAGCCAAAGGATGCTCGACTTCTTGAGATTTGATCTAGTTTGTAACGTGCAATAAAGGTATGGTGAGAGGAATACGTAGCTGCTGCACAAATGTCATCTAGAGAAGCTCTTGCATGAAAAACTGCTGATGTGGCAACAGCCCTCGTAGAATGAGCTCTAACTGTTTTGTGGAGTTGAAGTCCTTGAGATTGACAGGTGAAAGAAGTACAGTCTCTGAACCACTTAGCCAATGTAACTTTGGAAACTGCACAACCCATTTTTAAGGCAGAGAAGGACACAAATAATTGGTTAGATTTACGGAATTCTTTAGTTTTGTGAAGATAAAAACGCAACTGTCTATGAACATCTAGCAAATGCAGAGCGTATTCTTTTTTATTGGTAAAATTAGGGGAAAAAGTTGGTAAATGTTTGGTCTGGTTAATATTGGATTCAGTAACCACTTTTGGAAGAAATGAAGGATTTGTTCAAAGTTGAACTCTGTCTTTGTGAAAAATTAAATAGGGAGATTTGCATGATAAAGCCTGTAATTCAGAGATTCTTCTTGCAGAGGTGATGGCTACTAGAAATAAAGTCTTCCAAGTCAAAAATTTTAATTGACAAGAAAAATAAGTTATGTCTTACCATAACGTTCCATCTGTGTTGTTGATCTTTGTTCATTCATTACTGATGGGTTATCGGTTCCGTCCCCGGGACCGAGCCGACCATATATCAAGCTCGCAGCAGACAAAAACTCTCAAGCCAAGGTCCTACCCGGAATGCTCTGCTCCCTATTACCTCAGATCGAGTTTGCAAGTTGATAGACAAAAGTAGAGTCTACCTCTGGTCATAACAGACCTACAATAAAGGAGTATATGAGATCAACCAGGAACCTCTGGAGGGGGACGGAGGGTGGGAGTAATGAATGAAGATCAACAACACAGATGGAACGTTATGGTAAGACATAACGTCTTTATCTAATGTTGTTAATCTTCATTCATTCCTTACTGATGCGAAAGAGTCAGCAGCTACCTGTATCCCTGGATGGCCCTCATGGAAGGACATTCCTGAGTAGCATGGAGCCAAAAGAAGCACTACCTCTGGAGGCCAAATCCAATTTGTAATGAAGAATAAAGATATGAGGTTTGGCCCAAGTTGCAGCTGAGCAAATATCATTGAGGGAAGCCTTAGCATGGAAAGCTGCTGAAGTTGCCATAGACCTTGTAAAATAAGAAGTTATGTACCTACCATAACGTTCCATGTTAGTTGTCTTCTCTCGCCTTCTTTCTTGCGTGATGGGTTCGGAGCCGATCCTCGGCTCCGACTCGGCATTTGCTAAGCTCGAGAGTCACTTTTACCAGCTCGAGGCAGCCCCATATCCCATGATGCAAGGCGGTAAGTACCCAGATCTCGTTTGATGACAAAGGGCAATAGCACCAAGCATAAATACTTCCCAAAGGAATGTTAAGTTGTCAATCTCGCCTTCATTCTTGCTTGATGGGACCGCGTCCCTAGCACCTCTATCCTGGGTGGCTCAACGGAACAGACTCTTGAGGACTGTAGAGCCAAAACTGGCTCTGTCCCTGGAGGCCAAGTCCAATTTGTAATGGGAAACAAAAGTATGAGGAGTGGCCCAAGTGGCCGCTGCACAAATAGTGTCTAAAGGAAGTCTAGCTTGAAAGGCTGTAGAAGTAGCTAAGCTCCTAGTTGAATGTGCTTTAGGTTTTGAGCACAGCTGTTTTCCCCTGAGCAGATAAATTTCAGAGATGACAGAAGAAAGCCATCTAGATAAAGTCACTTTAGAGACAGGAAGGCCTTTCCTGTTATCCGCATAGGAAACAAAGAGTTGATCGGATTTCCTAAATTGTTTAGTTCTGTCCAAATAATATCTGAGTTGGCGGTGGACATCAAGATAATGTAATTTTTGTTCCGATCTGTTTGAATAGTTTGGAAAAAAATACAGGGAGATCAATGGATTGATTCAAATTAGCCTTTGAGGCGACCTTAGGCAAAAAGGTCGGATTAGTTCTCAATGATACTCTGTCCTTGTGAAAGACCAAATAGGGGGGTCGAACCGAAAGAGCATGAAGTTCAGACACCCTCCTGGCCGATGTAATAGCTACTAGGAATAATGTTTTCCAAGAAAGAAATTTTAGGGAGCAAGAAACAGCTGGCTCGAAGGGGAAGAATCAAGGATGTCAGCACTAAATTTAGATCCCATTGAGGAGGAGGATTCCTGATTGGAGGCTTTAGCAGGAAAATTCCTTTCAAGAAGGCTTTACAAAGCCTATGGGACATGATATTGTGATCTGCGATCCCGACATGAAAGTTCGAGATAGCAGCCAGTTGAACTCTAACTGTGGAAGAAGAGGTGCCTGCATGAAAAATCTCCGCTAAGAAGTCCAAAACTGCCTGAACTGGGGCAGTGAAGGGATCGATATTCTTGGCTTTAGCCCAATAAGAGAAACGTTTCCATTTGCTTGTATAAATCCTCCTGTTAGAGGATTTTAAAGAAGCTACTATGATGTCTCTAACAGGGTTAGAGATCAAAGGAAGCCTGGCTAAGGAAGGAAGTGGAGCAACCATGCTGAGAGGTTGAGAGAAGGGATAGACCGGTGCAGCTGACCGGATTGGTGAACCAGAAGATCTGGCACTGGGTCCAGATGCCATGGCTGCACCAAAAGGTGACGATGGAGGAACGGAAACCAAATTTGTCGAGGCCAATAAGGAGCAATGAGAATCATTTTGGCTCTCAAAACGGTAGCTTTCTGGATAACCTGAGGGATTAGAGGAAAAGGAGGAAAAGCATAAAGAAGTCCCTGGGGCCAATCCTGGGTCAGAGCGTCTCTGGGGGGATGGCCTGACAGAGGGAAGAGAGAAGAAGTCTGGGCATTTGCTGTTTTGGGGAGTAGCAAAAAGATCGCAACATGAGCGACCCCATTCCAGAAAAATCTCCTCCACTATAGATTGCTTGAGAGACCACTCGTGAGGCATGAGAATAGCTCTGCTCAATCTGTCCGCTAAAATGTTGGTTTTCCCAGGGATGTGCGTTGCTACCAGAAACCGATGAGAGGAGATCGCCCATTGCCACAGTCTGAGCGCTTCTCGACACAAGGGGTAGGACTTGGTTCCGCCCTGTTTGTTGATATACCAAACTACAGACATGTTGTCTGTGTGGACTGCAATTGTCCCTACAGGAAGAGAGTCGTTGAGGGCTTGCAACGTTAAAAGCACTGCTCTCATCTCTAGGACATTTATGTGCAGGTGGTACTCGAACGGTTGCCACGTCCATGAACCATCCTGTCCTGATAATGCCCCCACCCGATCAGGGAGGCATCCGTGGTGACAGTGGCTACCGGGATGGGGATACAAAGTGTCTGCCTTGGTGAATCTGGGGAGAAGTGATCCACCAAGCAAGATGATTTTGCAAATCTGTGTCACCAGAATGTGGTGACGCATTGGAAGTTGTTGGTAAGACCACTGAGTGAACAACATCCACTGAAGAAGGCATGTAGAAGCGAGCCAGGGAAGAAGAGTAATGGCCGCAGCCATGAGACCTAATACTTTTAGAACCATTCTGGCCTGTACCTTCTTGTTGGCTAGAATGATCCTGACATGACTTTGAATGTCTGAAACTCTTTGGTCTGTAAGGGTAGCTGACATCCGAACAGTGTTTAAGTTTGCGCCTATGAAAGTAATAGACTGGCAGGGCAATAAGGATGACTTTTCGAAGTTGATCGAGATGCCCAAATGAGAACAAAGATTTATTGTGTAATCCCTGGCTTGAACAAGCTGATGCCTGGTGGTGGCTGACAGGAGCCAGTCGTCGAGATACGGAAACACCTGGAATCCTTGACGTCTCAGGTGAGCCGTGACCACTGCCATGCATTTGGTGAACACCCTGGGGGCTGTGGTGAGACCAAAAAAGCGGAGAAATCTCCTGGAGCGTCTGTGAATTTTTATGTGATAGTACGCATCCTGAAGATCTATTGAGCACATCCAGTTGTCCTTCTGCAAGAAGGGTAGAATCGACTGAAGAGTGACCATTCGGAATCTTGTCTTCCTCACAGACTTGTTGAGTCTGCTGAGATCTAATATTGGTCTCCAGTCTCCTGTCTTTTTGGTGACCAAAAGAACCTTGAGTAGATTCCGGCTCTGAATGGTCTGTTGTAACTGGCTGAATGGCTCTTTTTTGCAGTAGTTTTGAGACTTCCAACTCTGCAATTTCCCTTAGACCGGGTGGTACATCTGGGAGGGAATTTGAGGGATAGAAAGGACTTTCCTCGAAAGGAATTATGTAACCCTCGGATATGATCGACTGTACCCATCTGTCTTGAGTGAGAGAACGCCAGGCTTCTGGGTACAGTGATAGTCTTCCCCCGACTGCCTCCAAGGAGGGACAGCCGGGCAACATCTCAGGGATGCTGAAAGGGCTTGTCAGAGAGAGACTCTCTGTTTCCCTGGTTTTGTGGACCCCTCTGCCTCTAGAGCGGCGTCTGTTGTTTTTGCACCCTCTGCCTCTAGGGGTAAACTGACCACGTGAATCCGGCGTGACTCCTTGGGATTTGCGGAACCACATTTTGCCACCCTTCTGTCCTTTGGGATAAGGTCTAGAAGGGGTGGAAAAACGGACTCCTACGGCAGAAAGAGTTTTGCCGTCCTGCTCACACCTGGTCAACGTTTCCTTCACTTGAGGGCCAAACAAAGCTGACCCATCAAAGGGAGAGTTTGTGAAGGACGCCTTAAAGGGATCTGCAAAATTACATAGTCGCATCCAGGCTTGGCGTCTAAGAGCCACACCTGTACCTGCGGCCCTACTTGCTCCATCAGCAGCATATGATATAAGCCGCATGGAGGAGTTTGCAATGGAGTTAAGGGTTCCTAGCTGCGAAGCAATTTTTCCTGAGCCCCAGCAGCTGTAGGATCCTGCACAACTTCACCTAGCTCCTTAAGGATATCCCTTTGGAGTCTGGTGAAGTGACAAAGATAGTTCAGCGAACGCATAGCAAAGGTCGCTGAAGAAAACATCCGCTTACCATATCTATCCATGGTCCTAGAGTCCTTATTAGGAGGATGGACAGGTACGGAAGGATCTGCAAGTTCCTTCTAGGTGGCAGCCGCCACCACCATGGCATCAGCAGGGACACCTTTTGTAAGGAATTGCTTGTCCGACGGGGCAGTAATAAATTTAGAAGGCCTCCTAGGGACAGGCTCTACAGAGTCAGGAGCAGTCCACGCCTTTCGAGCAATAACCTGCATAAGGGGGTCGAAAGGCAGAGACACCCAGGAGGTGGAGGGCCGAGATCCAAACGCCTCCAGGTATACTGACTCATCCTCAGAGGGATTGTTGGTGGGCCAGTTTCCCCTCTGTCTAAGGAGTTCTAGGATGTCTGCGAAGGAGACATCCTCAGAGGGGGATCTTGGGGATCCCTCTGACTCATCTAAGTCAGTATCCGAAGTGATAGACTCAGGGGAGTCTACATGTTTCCTCTTACAAGTCCTCTTCCGTGGAGGATCACCCGACAAATCAGGAGAATCCTCAGAAGAGGGGGATATTCCCAGTGGGGAAACATGAGGCGGAGGATCTCTGGGTCCGGGAGCAAGAGAAGTGGCAGAGATGTCAACAGGCACTATAGAGGGAGGAGCTAAGGGAACAGACTGCTGGCTGAGTCCAGAGGCCAGCACACTCTTCATCACCTCGAAGGCTCCCCTCCCAGGGAGGTCCGAGAGAACCCGCTCCGAAGAGCTAGGAACTCCAGGACCTACCGAAAAGGAAGGCTCCGAGGCAGATGTCGGAGCCGAGCTCACCAAGGCCGAGGCTCCAAGGGGAAGAGCGGGGTCGGACAAGGGTCCGATGCCACTCACCCCCTCGGAGGAGACCAGTGAAGCCCGGCCACCGAATCCCTCTAAGGAAGGTCTCGAAGAGGAGATAAGAGTAGAGGCTGAAGGAGCAGAAGGGGGTATCTGTCCCTCAGCCGTAGCAGAAACTATTCCCGAAGACTCCAACTCCAAACTCTGGGGTAGAGTCGAAGGAGGAACTGCAATGGGGTGTGGACTAATAGTCGTCTGCTGAGACTGACTATGTAGCATTTGGGCCAGTGCCTGTGACTTTAGTAGTCTACTGACCACTCTCTCCAAATCATGGTCAGAAAGCCTGGATGACCTTGAAGATCGGCTCCGATGGCTCCGCTCCGAGAGGAGAGGCGAAGCCGAGAGTATCGGCTCCAAGGAAGGGGACCTAGACCTCTTCCTCGAAGGAACCATCGGAGCCGATTAAACTACTGAAACTGTCGAAGCAGACAACTTATCGGCACCGACAGGTAGCTTCGATGTATCGGCTCCAGCCGGAGCCGATACGGCCATAAATGTAAGGGTGTCGGAGCCGATCGGAGCCGACACCGATGCCTGGGCCACATGGTGGTCGGAACCGATCGGAGCCGACACCGAAGTGGTCGAACCAGAGTCGGCACCGATAGCCATCGGTGCCGAAGGTTTAGGTAATTCCAGAATCGGCTCCACCGAGCCGATCTCGACTCTGAATGAGTCGGAGCCGAGGCCACAGGCTTGGACACAGAAGCCTGGGCCTTGGAAGACTTAGAAGTCTTAGATGGGGCCGACTTAGCCGGAGAGCCCTCCGGCTTAAGAAGGCCCCTCAAAATCAATTTATTTCTTCTTTCCTGCAGGACTCTCTGGCTAAAAGAATGACATATAGCACAGGAGTCCTGCAGGTGAAGAGGCCCCAGACAGTACAGGCAAGAAGTGTGACCGTCTGTCAGAGACATCTTCTGACAGCACGAGTCACACTTCTTAAAGCCTGAGACCCTTTCTTTAGACATGGTGTAAAAACACACACACACACACACCAGTCCAAGAAATTAAATTAAATATACCAAAAGGTATCACTAACAGACACACACACACACCCTAACAGGGGGGGGATGGGATGGGTTTTAGTCTGACTAAAAGTTTTGAGAAGACAGGGAAATTTTCTGTCAGAAAGGAATTAAAACTAAGTTAAAACTAATAATTTAAGGTTTTTTTTGTAAAAAGGGGCTAAAATAGTAAAGTAATAAATCACTTACCAGGAGCTGGTAAAAGGAGGACCTCATCAGCGAAGCGGCAAACGAGATCTGGGTACTTACCGCCTTGCATCATGGGATATGGGGCTGCCTCGAGCTGGTAAAAGTGACTCTCGAGCTTAGCAAGTGGCTCCGAACCCATCAAGCAAGAATGAAGGCGAGATTGACAACTTAACATTGTGCTTTCACTCTGTGAGGCAAAATGATATTTTTCTTGTTGTAGATAAAGGTAATGCAATTTCTCAATCATGGTGCCAATGTAACTTTCGAGACAGGATGACCTAGACTTGGTCCAGAAAAGGCCAGAAAAAGTTGGTCTGATTTACGGGAAAATTTTGTTCTGTCCAGGTAGAATCGTATTTGCCTATGAACATCCAGGGAGTGCAGGCAATACTCTCCCTTATTAGAATGATTAGGAAAAATACTGGAAGGTCAATAGACTGATTGATAGACCGCTCTGACACCACTTTTGGTAAAAAGGAAGAATTAGTTCTCAGTAATACCCTATCCTTATGGAAAATAAGATAGGGACGTTTGATGCATAAGGCTTGAAGTTCTGACAAGTGTCTGGCTGATGTGATTGCAATCAGAAACAAAGTTTTCCATGAGAGGTATTTTAAATCACATGAAGGCCCAGGTTCAAAGGGGGGAGCTGTTAGGGCTTGTAGTACCAAGGCCAAATCCCAAGGTTGTACTGGTTGTCTAAAGAGAGGTTTTAGGTGAAGAACTTCCTTCAAGAAAGTTTTACAGAGTCTATGTGACATGAGTGAAGAATCCTGAAAACCAATGTGGAAATTTGAAAAGGCAGCTAAAGGCACATGAATAGTGGAGGCAGACAACCCAGAGTGGAAAAGATGTGATAAGTAATCTAAAACCACCAAAACTGGGGCTGATAATGGGTCTAATTGTTTATTCTGTGCCCATAGAGAAAACCTTTTCCATTTATTGAGACAGATTAGTCTGGTGGACGATTTATGAGATGCAATAAGAATATTATGCACCGAGGACGAGAGGTTTTCCTGCCTGGCAATCATTGGAAGTGGAGAAACCAAGCTGTCAGTTTCAGGGTTGTTAGATTGGGGTGAGTCAGACCCTGCAGATGGGAGATCAACGCTGGGGATGAATTGAAGATCCATGGTCGATCTAGCAGGTGAGGCCAGAAGAAGAGGAACCAGACTTGTCAAGGCCAATATGGAGCAATGAGAATCACTTTGCTTTTCAACTGCCATGCTTTCTTCAGAAATTGGGAGATGAGGAGGAGAGGAGGATAAGCATAAAGTAGACCCGAGGGCCAAGCGTGGACTACAGCGTCTCTCGGTGACTGTCCCCGAGGGGGGATCAGGGCAAAATAGTTGCTGCACTTGTAGTTGGTTGGGAAGGCAAAAAGGTCACAGCAAGGCTGGCCCCAGCAGCTCAAAACTTTTAACACTATCACAGGGTTGAGGGACCACTTGTGAGGTTGTAGGATGCACCTGCTCAACTTATCCGCTATCACGTTGGAGCTTCCAGGAAAAAGAAGCTATGTACTCACCATAACGTTCCATCTGAGTAGGTAACTTCATTTGTCAGCAACCTGTGGGGATCCGAGCCGGCAGCTTTTCCAAGCTAGAGATCCGAGCTCCTAGCTCCTCCCCCTTACCCATAATACCTTGCTACCTCCTTCCAGTCCTCAGATCCAGTTTGCCAAATTAGCACACAATAGCAAAGACAACAACCACCTGAACATCCTAACCTGAAAACCAACTAGGAGTGAATCATCAATCCTTCGGGTGACGAACTACAGGTTAGGGGGATGGAGGGGGGGTCGGTTGCTGACAAATGAAGTTACCTACTCAGATGGAACGTTATGGTGAGCACATAACTTCTTTATCTGAAGTAGTTAACTTCATTTGATCAGTAACCTGTGGGACAGAGTCCCCAGCTACCAAAACTTACGAGGTCCTCAAGGAAGAATATTCTGGAGCACTGCAGAGCCAAATGCCAACTTATAATGAGTAATAAAGGTATGAGAGGAAGCCCAAGTGGCCGCAGAACAGATGTCATCCAAGGGCGCCCTAGACCAAAAGGCAGCAGAGGTAGCCACAGAATGCGTAGAGTGTGCACGAACTCCCACAAGCTCAGGTCGACCAGAGATTTTATACGTATGCAAAATACAGTTGGAAATCCACCTAGCTAGAGTTACTTTCGTTATTGGTCTACCCAAAAAAGGCTTGGCAAAGGAAATAAAGAGCTGCACCGATTTCCGAGAGGCAGCTGTTCTATGCAAATAGAAGCGCAATTGTCTATGCACATCTAATGAATGGAGTCTATATTCCTCTTTGTTCTGGTAATTAGGGAAAAAGACAGGCAGATTAATGGATTGGTTGATGTTAGCTTCAGAAGCCACTTTCGGTAAAAAGGAGGGATTAGTCCTGAGGGAAACTCTGTCTTTATGGAAGACAAGATACGGAGGTTTGGTACAAAGGGCCTGAAGCTCAGATACCCTTCTAGCTGAGGTGATAGCAATCAAGAAGGAAGTTTTCCAAGACAAAAACTTTTAAGTCAGCCGAAGCTGCAGGCTCAAAAGGTGGACCAGTAAGAGCCTGAAGAACTAATGTTAGATCCCACGGAGGGACCGCATTCTTGACTGGAGGTCTTAGTAGAAAAGTACCCTTCAAAAAGGTCTTGCAGATCTTAGATGAAGCTAAGGGACCAAGATTATCTCCGATGTGGAAGTGGGAAAGAGCCACCATCTGAACCTTCACAGTTGAAGAACTGGCCCCTCGATTAAAAATGCGGGATAGAAACTCGAGAACTGCTGGAATGGGAGCTGTAAAGGGATCCAAATTTCTTTGCTCGGCCCAGATAGAAAAACGTTTCCATTTACTGTTGTAGACTTTCCTGGTGGAAGGCTTATGTGGGCCACCAGGATGGATTTAACTGCGGATGAGATTCCGGGAGTCCTAGCCACTAACGGAACTGGAACAACCAAGCGGAAAGCTTGAGGTCGTCCAGGTTCAGGGTTTCTAATCCCGAAGGATGAGAGATCAGATCCGGGATGGGATCTAAGATCCAAGGAGGAGCTACTAGATGAGACCGCAGGTATGGGAACCAGGTTTGACGAGGCCAGAATGGGGCTATGAGGATAACTCTGCTCCCCAACCGACGAGCTTTCTGCAAGAATTTTGTCATTAATGGGCGAGGAGGATAGGCGTAAAGAAGACCGGATGGCCAAGCATGAACTAAAGCGTCTCTGGGGGTCTCCCCCAGTGGGGGGATCAGAGCAAAAAACTCGCTGCACTTTGCGTTCGAAGGTGACGCGAACAGATCACAGCAAGGTTGACCCCAATTGAGGAAGATCCTTTTCGCTACTAAGGGGTTCAGAGACCACTCGTGAGGTGAGAGGATAGTTCGACTCAGCTTGTCCGCTAAAATGTTGGACCGACCCGGAATGTGAGTTGCTAACAGAAAGCGGTTGGTAGATATCGCCCACTCCAAAACTCTCATGGCCTCTCGGCAGAGCGGGTAAGACCTGGTCCGCCCCTGTTTATTGATGTACCAGACCACTGACATGTTGTCTGTCTGAATTGCAATAGTCCCTAAAGGAAGAAGGGCATGGAGAGCCTGCAACGCTAGAAGCACTGCCCTCATCTCCAGAACATTGATATGCAGAACAGTCTCTGTTGGAGTCCACGTGTCTTGGACGGTTCTGCCCATGCAATGCCCCCCACCCACCCTAGGCGAGAATCGTCCGTGGTCACTGTGGCTTGGGGTAGAGGTATCAAGAAGGGCCGCCCTTCCCGAAGCTCTTGGGAATGGAGCCACCAAAGCAGAGATTCCCTGCAAACTCTGCTGAAGGGAATAGGGGAGTATAGCAGATGTTGAAGGATGGACCATTGTACCTGCAAGGTCCACTGAAGAATCCTCATATTCAAGCGAGCTAGAGGTGAAAGATTGATGGCCACAGACATAGACCCTAGACCCCTCAGGACTAATTCCGCCGGAGGGGCTGGAGACTGTAGAAGAGCTAGGACGTGGAGAGATAGGTTACGGAGTCTGTCCGGCATCAAGAAAACCTTTGACTGAAGCGTGTCTATTCTGGCCCCTATGAAATCCAAGACCTGAGCAGGCTGAAGGGACGATTTTTTTGTAGTTTACAGTGATCCCCAGTTGGTGGGCCAAACGCAGAAAATAGTCCCTGGCCGAACATAGTAGATGCCTGGTGGGGGCGGCGAGGAGCCAGTCATCCAGGTAAGGAAAGACCTGTATTCTCTGAAGCCTCAGGTAAGCCGCAACAACTGCCATGACCTTGGTGAACACCTTGGGGACTGTGGTGAGACCAAAGGGGAGGACCCTGAACTGATAGTGGCTGGCTCCCAGCCGAAAGCGGAGAAATCTCCTGGATCTCCTTTCCATTAGAATGTGGTAGTACGCATCCTTGAGATCTACGGAGCACATCCAGTCGTTCTCCTGCAGAAGGGGGAGAATAGATTGAATGGTGACCATCCAGAATTTTTCTTTGGCAACGGACAGGTTCAGTGTAGACAGGTCGAGAATTGGCCTTAAGTCCCCCGTCTTTTTTGGCACCAAAAAAAACCTGGAGTAAGTGCCTGATCCGGACTGGCATGGGGGGACGCGCTGGATGGCTCTTTTTCTTAGCAGCTCTTTTATCTCTAAGGCTGCCGCCTCCCTCTGATGGGGTGGGACATCTGGGAGGCACCCCAATTGAGGGGGAGGAATCAGGAAGGGAATGGAGTAACCTCTAGATATTATCCAGAGCACCCAGCGATCTGTCGTGATGGACTCCCAATGTGCTAGATGCTCCGAGAAACGTCCCTCGACTGCCTCCAGAGAGGAGCAGTCGTGCAACCCCTCAGGGCTGCTGTGCGGGTCGATCGGAAAAGGGTTCCCTCGACTCGAAATTCTTGGGCCCCCCTCTGCCTCTGGGCCGGCATCCACCTTGTCCTCCCCTGCCTCTGAAGGATGAAGGGTCCGGAGCGAAACGGGATTGTTGAGATTTCCAGAACCACATCTTCTTTTGTTCTCTCTGGTTCCTGGAAAAGGACCTTGAGGAGCCGAGAAGCGGATACCGACGGCAGACAACGTCTTCCCATCTTTCTCACTCTGGAGAAGCGTATCGCGGACGGTCTTGCCAAACAGCGAAGAACCGTCAAAGGGAGCATTCGCGAAGGACGCCTTGAAGGGTTCCACAAAATCGCAGAGACGGAGCCAGGCATGACGCCGTAAGCCGATGCCTGCTCCACTGGCTCTAGTGGCTCCCTCCGTGGCATGAGAGAGAAGCCGCATAGAAGTGTTGGATATCGACTTTTGAGTGGCCATTCGTGTCGAGAAGGTTCGTTTGTCCTCGGCCGACATGGACTCTGGGGGTGACCAAGCGTACTCTTTGATTAGGTCCCGCTGAAGCCGAATCACGTGTGCCAAGTAGTTCAGAGCCCTTACGGAAAAGGTGGCTGAAGCGAACATCCACTTTCCAATGCGGTCCATCGTCCGAGACTCCTTGTCTGGAGGATGTACCGAGGAACTTTCCTGTGCTAGTTCCTTCTTGGTGGCAGCCTCCACCACCATGGCATCTACTGGGAAACCTTTGCTCCATGCTGTCCTGTCAGATGGGGGGGCTAAGGATTTTATCTGGTCTCCTGGGTATCGGCTCTACAGTGTCTGGCTCCTTCCATGCCCTGGTAGTTATAAGGTCTACCAGGGGGGTGGCCGGAGGGGACACCCAAGATGTAGATGGGCCTGCGTCAAACGCCTCCAGAAACACAGACTCAACCGAGGAAGGTTTTTGGGCTGACCACCCCCCTTTAATTTGCAGCATCTCCATGATGTCTCCAAAGCAGACGTCCTCAGGGGGTGACCTGGGGGAACCTCCCCCTTCCTCCAAGTCAGTGTCTTCTGTGAGGGACTCGGGGGAGTCCAAGTGCCTCCTTTTACACTTTCGTTTGTGAGGGACCTCCTCAGGGGGGCTGTCCGAGGAGGGCTCAACAACCAGATCCTGTTCCTCCAGGGGAACTGTCTGGGACGTAGACGCAGGCTGTCCCTGGGGCCGGATGATGGAAGACAGGCCCGTCTGCGAGGGAATGGTGGGTGGATCCGTAGCATGAGCCTGGGGCCTCAAATTTCTTGAAAGGACCCTCTCCACGATGTCGAAGGCCGAGGGTGAACTGCTCTCCCTGGGATCCAAGAGCAGCCCCCTCGGATCCGACGTGCGGATTGGCGCCGGAGTCGACGCGATCGGATCTGAAAGGGCAGTGCGCTCCGACCGTATAGGAGCTGAAGACACACTAACCCCTCCATATCCGAGGCTCAGCTCATGGCCCCGAGAGCTCAGATCCAAAAAAGGGCCCGACAAACTTGAGGGTACAGTCGGCGTCAAAGTAGCGATTGCTATCGGCGCCGACATCCCAGCTCCGACACTACCCAGATCCGATGGCTCCGTAACCCGATAGTGGATTGGAGAAGGAGCAATGGGGGCAAAGAAGGGGGCCGAGCTCCCCCTGGAGGGGGGGGGAGGCAAGAGCACTCCCATCTGCATCTGGGCCTGGAGGAAGCGACGCATCATCCGGTCCATGTCCACGTCTGAAAGGCTCTGAGTGGATCTGGAAGAAGCCGCCGAGGCTGGTCGGAAGGCCGCCTCGACGACCTCGAAGGTGACCGGGTCTCCTTCTCCGGCTCTGGAGAAAAACGTGGAGAGTGAAGCCGAGAGGGGGAAGACCCGGAGGCCTTCAGGGGAGAGCAGAGCTGCTTAGCCGGCGGAGCCGAGGGGGCAGAATCTGCCCGCCGCTTGTGGCTCCTATGCCTCTCCCTTTCACACTCCTTATCCTTTCTGTCTATTTTTCTGGAGTCCCTCTCCCTGGACCGCAGCGGGAGTTTGAGTCCCGGCCAGGGGAGCAGGAACAGTAGGTGGAACAGCCACGGCCGGTACCACAGAGGGAGAGGGAGACGATGCAGAATCCGCGGGCATAAGGCCTGCCAGGATTAGCTTGGTCCTCCTGTTCTTCAAAGCCCGGGGGTTAAAAGCCGCACAAATTTTGCAGCCTGAAAAAAGATGTGCCACCCCCAGGCATATAACGCACTGAGTGTGGCCATTGGCTGGGGACAGCTTATGGCCACATTCAGAACATTTAGAAAATATGGCCTTAGGGCCTTCAGCCATTTTGCACACACACACACACACACACACACACACACACACACACACACACACACACACACACACACACACACACACCTTCGCACACAGATAAGGGGAAGGGGGAAACTAACTAACAACTACAAAACAGAAGAAAAGGCAAATTTTTCTAATTAAGGTAGAATGAACCCAAACACACACACAAACACACACTTTTTGAAGAAGCTGTATAGAAGATTTAGAACCCTCTAATTTTACTCACAAACCGCCAAGAGCTAGTCTCTCATGCTTCAGAAGCCGCGGCAAACGAAATCTGAGGACTTGAAGGAGGTAGCAGGGTATTATGGGTAAGGGGAGGAGCTAGGAGCTCAGATCTCTAGCTTGGAAAAGCTGCCGGCTCGGATCCAGATCGGATCCGATACCCAAAGGTTGCTGATCAAATGAAGTTAACTACTTCAGATTGTGCGTTGCAACAAGAAAGCGGTTGGAAGCTATTGCCCATTGCCATATGCTTAAGGCCTCTTGGCATAACGGATAAGATCTGGTGCCCCCTTGCTTGTTGATGTACCAGACCACTGACATTTTGTCTGATAGGATCGCAGTAGTTCCTGATGGAAGGATAGAATGAAATGCTTGCAATGCTAGTAGCACCGCCCTCACTTCCAGGATATTGATATGCAAAAGGGCCTCTGTCTCCGACCAGGTGCCTTGGACCGAGTTTCCCTGACATAGCACCCCACTCCATCAGGGAGGCGTCCGTGGTCACTGTAGCTTTCGGCTGATGGGGCTGAAGGGGCGAGACCATTGTTGGGGATTTTGAGATGTCCACCAGAGTAAATCTTGCTTGCATCTATGAGTTACACTTACCTGAAAGGACAAAGGATGTTGCAGAGGGTACCACTGAGTGAGAAGTAACCATTGAAGGCGTCTTGTGTAGAATCTGGCCAGAGGAACAATGGTGATCGAGGCTGCCATTGACCCCAAAAGTTGGAGTATGGATCGAGGGGAAGATCTGTGGTGACAGAGCAGCGGTTGAACCTGTTGCCTTATTCTTTGAAGTCTGTGGTCCGGGAGAGATGCTGTGCAATTTCTCATGTTCAACAGTACCCCGATGAATTCTAAAGACTGTGCTGAGGTCGTGTTGGACTTCTCCCAGTTTATAGTGATTCCCAGGCATTGTGTTTTGAGGAGAGTGTAGTGTAGGGCTTCTTCCAGTAGACACTTGGTGGGGGCAGTGAGGAGCCAGTCATCTAGATATGGAAACGCTTGGAATCCTTGAAGTCGCAGGTGAGTGATAACCACTGGAGGACAGTATCGTTAGACTTGGGGCCAAAGGGGATTGCACCAACGGTGCAGAAAGAGACTGTACCTGCATGGACGGTGCTAGTAAGGGCTGCGACAGAACTGTCAGAGCCGTAAGTGTCTGCACCGGGAACTCTGGTGCCAGTGTCAATAAAAAGGACATGGCTGGAGCAAGACTCAACTGGGGCGGTGCCGTGCCTGGAGCTGAAAGGGTCACAGGTGGCAGCGCTGGAGTAGCAACTTTCACTTTCTTATGAGTCGACTCCCTACGATCTCCAGAGGGGGATGAAGTGAGAGACCTCAACGAGGAGGAGGAAGAACGCCTCTTACGGGTTTAGCAAGAGGGGGTGAGCCTTCCAACCCAGAAATAGCTTCACAGAAAGGAGATTTGAGGAGACCTTTCAGGATTAACTTGTTCTTTCTCTCGTTAATAGTCCTGGTCGAAAAATTTCTACAAATCCCACACTGGGAATTCACAGCAAGGTGGGAGACATTCAAACAATAGGCACATAAGTCATGGCCATCGGAAAGCGTTAACTTAGAGCCGCAATCCTTACACTGTTTAAAACCAACAGTACTTTTCTTGTCCGACATAATGATGTGGAGACGAATGACAGTACCAAGAATAAGAAAAGCTACCCAGAAGGGCATGAAGAGAGAAAGAAGGAAGGATTACCAATGATGGTAATGAAGAATTACCTCAAAGGTAAGAAAAATGATAATAAAGGGAAAAAGATTAAAGGGAGAGAGTCTTAAAGATATGATAGGGTAGGATAATAATAAAAGTAACTGAATGAAAAACTTTTAAAGTAGTAACAATATATAAAGTTTCAAAAATGATTCACTTAGCTGAGAGAGAGTGGCTTGACAGGGCTGTACAGCAATGCGGCAAACAAGATCTCACGTAACAGGGAGCAGAGCATTCTGGGTAGGACTTTGGCTCGAGAGTTTTTGGCTGACGCGAGCTTGATATATGGCCGGCTCGGTTCCGTGGACGGAACCGATAACCCATCAGTAAGAAATGAATGGAGATTAACAACATCAGATTCAGCTGGTTCAAAAGGACTTTGGGTTAACGCTTGAAGGACTGTTGTCAAGTCCCATGGAGGAACCGGATCTTTAACAGGGGGTCTTAGCAAGGATAACCCTTTCAGAAAAGCTTTGGAAAGTTTATGGGACATTATTGAAGAGTCATTGTGCCCAGTATGAAATTTAGAGATTGCCGCCAACTGAACTTTTATAGTCGAAGCACATGAACCAGACTCTGAGTATTCAAGAAGCCAAAATGTATTCAACTGGGGTATTGAAGGGATCATGTCCCATATTTAAAGCCCATATGGTAAATCTTCTCCATTTGCTCAGGTAAAGTTTTCTAGTTGTAGGTTTGTGGTGTGCAATAATAATAATACTAATAATAATAATATGCTTGACGGGCAATGACAGAGAGGCTTGCCTGGCAATCATGGGAACTGGAGAAACCACACCGTCAGTTTGAGGTGCTGCAAGCTGGGGTGAACCATGCCTTGTGGGTGAGTAAGCAGGTCTGTAACTGGGTCCAGAATCCATGGTTTCTGTAGCAGATGAGGCCAAAGGAAGGGAAACCAGACTTGTCAAGGCCAGAATGGGGCAATGAGGATTATGGTATTTTTTGTCCTTTTTGCTTTCTTCAGAAACTGAGAGATTAATGGAACTGGGGGAAAAGCATATAATAGACCGGGCGGCCAATTGTGTAGAAGAGCATCCCTAGGTGAGCTCCCTGGTGGAGGGATTAGGGCAAAGTAACTTCTGCATTTGTTGTTCAGGGGAAAGGCAAAGAGGTCACAGCAAGGTTGGCCCAGTTGACGGAAAATCTTGTTTGTCACTACTGGATTCAGGGACCACTCGTGAGGCATGAGAATAGTCCTGCTCAGATTGTCCACTATCACATTTGAACTTCCCGGAATGTGCATTGCTATGAGAAATCGGTTGGAAGAAATTGCCCATTTCCACACTCTGAGTGCCTCTCGACATAGTGGATATGATTTGGTTCCCCCTTGTTTGTTGATATGCCAGACCACTGACATGTTATCTGTTTGAATTGCAACAGTTCCTAGAAGAAGAGAATCTTGGAATGCTTGCAACGCCAACAGCACTGTCCTCATCTCTAGAACACTAATGTGCAGGTTGGCCTTCAATTTGGACCATGTGCCTTGGACTGTCTTTCCCAGATAATGCCCCCCCCCCAATCTGGGAAGCATCCATGGTCACTATGGCTTGGGGTTGAGGTAGAGAAGGGCCGGCTCAGGAAAATCTGATCTGAATGAAGCCACCATTTCAGGTCTTGTCTGCAGAGATTGGTTACTAAAATTCGATAAGACATTGGTTGATAAGTTAGAGACCATTGTACTGCTAGTAACCACTGTAGTAATTGCATGTACAACCTCGCTAGGGAAACCAGAGTGATTGTGGCGGCCATTGAACCCAAGATTTGAAGAATTAATCTTGCTGGGACTCTGCCGTTCTGAATGATCTGTCTCACCAGAGCCCTGATGTTCAGTAGTCTTTCTGGAGGAAAAGAAGCTATCCCTGAGATAGTGTTTAGTTGCGCCCCTATGAAATCCAAACGTTGTGAGGGTTACAATTGGGATTTTTTTGAGATTTACTGAAATGCCTAGGGATGTGCAGACAGACAGGGTATAGTGTCTTGCTATTTCTAAGTGATGCCTGGTGGTAGCAGTGAAAAGCCAGTTGTCGAGATATTGGAATACTCGAAAACCTTGCAGGCTGAGATGTGCTGCAACTACTGCCATGCATTTGGTAAACACCCTGGGGGCTGTGGTGAATCCAAAAGGCAGTGCTCTGAATTGGTAGTGACTGGCCCCCTAGCCGGAAGCGTAGAAAACTTCTGGAGTTTTTCTCCATCTTTATGTGGTAATAAGCATCCTTGAGGTCTATCGCGCACATCCAGTCACCTTTTTCCAAGAAAGGAAGTATGGTTTGTACCAAGACCACACGAAATTTGGTATGGTGGACTGATTTGTTGAATCATCTGAGATCCAAAACCGGTCTCCAGTCCCCTGTTTTTTTTTTTGGGCACTAAAAAATTTTTGAGTAAACCCAGGCTCCTATCCGGTCTGGTGGGACGTTTTGGATGACTCTTTTGTTTAGCAGCTTTTGAATTTCTAAAGCTGCTGCCTCCCTTTGACTGGGTGGAACATTTGGAAGTTTTCTCTGAGGTTAGGGGTTCACGAGCAAGGGGATTTGGTAGCCACTGGATATTATTCCGAGCACCAATTTGTCCAAAGTTACTGTTTGCCAGGCTGGTAGGTGCAGGGATAATCGCCCCCGACTGCCTCCAGAGGAAGACAGTCAGGCACCCCTTCAGGGATGCTAATAGGAAGTACCAGAGAAGGATCCCCTAGACCCCTGACTTTGCTGTCCATTCCGTCCCCTAGGGCGGCGCCTTCCATTGTTTCCCCCTCTGCCCTGGGGAAAATCTTTACCATGTGAGTCAGAGAAAGGCCCTTTGGATTTCTTGGACTGTAGTCTCTCACTCCTCTGATTCCTCGAGTAGGGTCACTGAGGAGTAGAGAAACGTATGTCCACGGCAGATAGGGTCTTACCATCCTGCTCACTTCTGGTCAGAGTTTCCTTAACTTTTGGGCCAAGATGGGTAGATCCGTCAAAGGGTGCATTGACGAATGATGCTATGAATGGCTCCACGAAGTCACATAAGTGCATCCAGGAATGCCATCTGATGGCTATGCCTGAACCTGCTGCTCTGGACGTCTCTTTGGCTGCATGTGCTATGAGCCTCATGGATGAATTGGAGATAGATTCAAAGGTCGAAAGCTGGAGGAGACATTATCCTGAAACTCCGCAGCTACTGCTCCTGCCAGGGAGTCAGATAGTTCCTTAATTAAGTCTCTTTGTAACCAGGTAAAGTGTGCCATGTAGTTCAATGACCTTAGTGCAATGGTTGTTAAAGCATAAACACACTTCCCAAATCTATCCAAGGTCCTGCACTCTTTGTTAGGGGGATGGATAGTGTGGCTCTCTTCTGTGAGTTATTTTTTGGTGGCAACTGCTGCTACCACCATAGCATCAACAGGGATTCCTTTGGACCAATGTGGTTCCTCCTTCGGTGCAGACAAAATATGGTCAGGCCTTTTGGGAATAGGCTCTATGGCATCGGGTATCTTCCAAGCCTGCTGGGCGATCAATTTCACCAGTTCGTCAGTGGGCAGAGAAATCCAAGAACTGGAGGGTTGGGCACGAAAAGCCTCCAGGTATACGGTCTCCTCTGTGGAAGGTTGTGTGGACAACCAGTCACCCCTCTGTTTCAGTATTTCAAGGATGTCCCAGAAGGAAACATCTTCAGGGGGTGACTTTGGGGAACCTTCGCCTTCGTCGAAGTCAGTATCTTCGGTGTCGGACTCCTCTGGGGAGTCGAGTTGCTTCCTCTTGCACTTCCTCTTTGCAGGGACTTCTTCGGAGGGAAGTGCCAGAGAAGTTTCCGAAGAGGTAACCACCAGGGTGGATGTTACCTGGGGCTTTTGCACACTCTGTCCGGGGGATGAGGTCAATGGCAGTTCCAGCCGAGAGGAAGGGGAAGATATTTGCCCTGACAGAGAAGGCAACGACTGGGAATCCCCAAGGGATAATGCCTTCTCCATGATACGGAAGGCAGGACCCCCCCCCCGTAGAAGAGTGGGAACCCGGAACCGGGGTCACACACCGTAGCAAGGAGACCGCCTCCCCATCTGAAGCCTGAGTCTGAACTACAAGGGCCGACACTCCGAGAGGCATGGGTGGCTCAGATGGAGCCGAAAAAATATTATGCATCCCGGTACCGACCATCGAATCCCGACCCTGGGAGTCCCCCGGTACAGAAGATCCGGAAAAACTCAAGGCTGTAGTCGAAACCGAAGATGAAAAGGCTGTCAGAACCAACTCAATCGGAACCAGGGCTGTCGGTACCAAGGACTCCAAGGGCTCATATAGAGTTAGGGGAGGAGTGTATGTAGGTGTCATGGAACAAGCAGTTTTGATGCCGGCTTGGCTCAGAACAGAAGTTAATCCTCTTGCCACTGGGAGCTGGTCCACTAACCTCATAATGTCCTGTTCCGATAAACTTTTAGTAGACCTCACTGATACCGTGGAAGGAGATCTGGATTGACTAATTTTACACAAAAGGACTGTCCTTAAACGGGTCAATAGAAGGAGAGTACAATGTCCTTGGTGCAACAGGCAACTCTGGAGTCCTCGGTACAGACAGCTCAATCAGAGCCGAGGCCGAGGCATCCGAGCATTCCAAAGGTGTCTTACTAGACACCGACAATTCTCCGGGTGCCGAAGAACTTTTCGTAGCTGAAGAAGTTTTAGAAATTTTTCTCATTGGTTCCGAAGAGCTCGGAACCAAAGTAGGTCTCTTTTTAGAACTGTAAGAAGATCTTGCTTCCCCAGTTTTCTCTTTAGATCCAGAAATGGCCTCATCGAAAGGAGATTTTAACAGGCCTTTCAACAAAAGCTTATTCTTTCTTTCCAGTAAGGTACGGGAGGAAAATCCATGACAAATATCCCAATTTTCTTGCAAGTGTATTTCGCCTAAACAATATAAACATAGGGTATGCCCGTCAGAGTTAGGCATTTTCCCCTCACACTTGATACCTTGAAACCTGAATAGCCCTTAGGGTTCATAGGAGATTGTTTCTTGTCCGACATATTTGAATTAAGAAGACTACACGAAAATTAGACAAAGATTTTTTTTTTTTTAAAGGCAAGAAAAAAATATCAACGATGGTAACAACAATACCTTAAAGGTAAAGCGAGAGAGAGAGAGAGATAGAGAGAGAGAGAGAAAGAGCAAGAGAGAGAGAGAGAGTTACCAACCATCTTAAGTAGAAGAAATACCTCACGGTAAGAGAAAAAAGGGTTAGAAGAGGAGCGGGTAGCTCTTAGATAAGGCAGATAGAATTAAGTACCAAAGATTTTATAAGTAAGGGTATAGAAATATAAGTTTTATAACTCACAAAACTCGCCAAGGCATGAGAGATAATGAAGCTACATCTGGTCTGCGATGCGGCAAACGAGATCTGAGGTAATCTCTGTGAGGAGCATTATGGGTAGAGCCGGCCTCGAGAGTTTGAAGTGTGTGAGCTGGAAAATAACGTCTGAGTCGGTTCCGGGGGTTCGGAACTGAGCCCACCATCAAAGATTAGGTAAAGATTAACATCAGATTAATAGATATAATGGTACTGTACGCTCTTGCTGGAGTGTTCTCAGGTGATTATTACTAATTCTATCTCCTCCCTGTGTTTTGTTTGGATCCAGTTTGCGCAGTTCTTTTTCAATGTAATCTAATTTGATTCCAGTATCTGAGGTTACCTGGATGTCACTAGGACAACTTATCACCCACTTTGTGGAGCCAAACTTATCTGCATAAAATTTTGTAAATATATCTATAATCTGTTGTGTCTGAGAATAAATTTTAGAATCTGCACAGTTTATCAATTTGTATGTCTTTACTCCTTCCACAACTTATGTATGTATAAAAAGGTTTCCTATTATGCTCAGTATCTTTATATAAATTTTCTTCAACTTTCTTGATCTTGTTTCAGATTATGCTTAATTTGTTTGTCTAACTTGTTTATTTCAGTTTTCTAAACTGTAGTTTGACCTCCCTTCCATTTCTTATATTTTTTGTCTCTCACCTTATCTTGTTCCTATGGAAAAATATCCTCCTTGACATTGTATGTCTAGATCCTGATATTAAACATTTATTTTTTAATTTTTTGCACTCAAACAATTTCTCTTTCAAAACTTTCCACATTCCATCTTCAGTTTTTCCACTGAACATCACTCCAGTTAGTTTTACATAGTGACTGCTTTGCTTCCACATAATCTGTAATTAATCTGTGCACTGGTTTAGATTTCAGTTTGGCAGAATTACCTAGCAATAAATTAACCTTTATAACCCCATGATCACTGTGCATCAACAGTGGTAAAACTTGACTTGAAGTAACAATAATTTCTTTAGGAACATAAATAATGCCTAGTTTGTTTTTTGTTTTTTTGTTTTTTTTAACAATCTGAAGCAATTGTTGTTCCTGAACATATGCTATGAATAATTTCCTTACTAATGTTGTTGAATCAATATTATTCCAGTCTGTTTCTGGTAAATTTAAGTCCCCAGCTAATATTATTCTTCCTTCCTGTGTTTCATGGAAGAAATGTAAGAATTCCTCTAGGTCATCAGCACTTGACTTTGGTGGTCTATACACTCCGGCAACTGTTATATGTTCCAGGGTTGTCTTTATTGTCACAGCTACATAGTCTATAGTATTGGTTTTATCGCTGAACATTCAATAATCACAGGTCTCATAACTATATTTAATCCCTATCACACCTCCACCTGACTTTTTTTATTAGAATGTCTGTTACAGTCAGGGTTGCCAGATTTCCAACCAGCCAGGTAGGGACAAAAAAAAAAAAAAAAAAGGTCTTTAATGCGGAACAGAGTTCCACATTAAAGAACAGTAGCTCTGCACTAAACACGGAGCTTCTCGTGTTTAATGCATTGCAGTTCCGCATTCAACACAAGTAGCTCCGTGTTTAGCAATTTTTGATTGGCCCGTATACCGGCATACGAGCCAATCAAAAATCGCTAAACACGGAGCTTCTCGTGTTTAATGCGGAACTGCAATACACGGAGCTTCTCGTGTTTAATGCGGAACATTGCAGTTCCGCATTCAACAGAAGTAGCTCCGTGTTTAGCGATTTTTGATTAGCCCGTATACCGGCATATGGGCCAATTAAAAATCGTTAAACACGGAGCTACTTCTGTTTAATGCGGAACACAAGAAGCTCCGTGTTTAGTGATTTTTGATTGGCCCGTATGCCAGGTATACGGGCCAATCAGAAAGCGGAGGCTGGCCGGGATTTAAACCAGCAGGGCGGGACTCGGGATCAGGCTGCTGATCTCGGGACAGTCCTGCCCAAATAGGGACGTCTGGCAAACCTGGTTACAGTAATAACACTTATACCCTGACAGAACTGGTTTCCAGTCATTGCTCTTTAACCATGTTTCGCAAACAATAACAACATCAATCTTGTGGGAACGTAGCAAATTTTCCAATAAAAAAACTTTATTATTAATGCTCCTTGCATTAACAACCATCAGAGATGCATCAAATGTTACTATCTGTGAACTGTTAAAATTTCAACCTGGTAAAAATCCTGCCTAGTGTTTGTCAAATATTGCAAAATATCTGCTGCAAAAATTCTCCTCCCTGATCTTGACAAATGCACGCCACCCTGTCTGAACACGTGTACCCAAAACCAGGCTTGAATGCTCTACACATTTCCATTTAGAATCTGACTACCTCGAAAGCTTAGATGACAAACCTGCAACAGCTGTGGTGTCTGGAAACTTTTTTTAGATTTGTCTGAATGGTCTTCTGGACTCTTCTCCCTAGACTTCTCTTGATCTAACTCTGTCTTTCTCTCTCTTTCTCTTTTGACCTTTCTTCTTCTCTTCCTTTGTTTCTCTGTCTGTCAGAAGAAGAAGATGTAGAGGGTGCCTTCAGATCAGAAGACATTTTGGACCCTGTCTGAGGGGAAGGAGCCTTTCCAAAAAAAGCTTCTCTTTCTCTCCTTGGAGAGTTCCAGTGCCGAATGCAATACAAAATGGAACAAGAATCCTGCAAGTAGGAAAGCCTCAAACACTATACACACTACTAGTGTGTTTCTTGAGGCGGGATTTTATGCCCATAGGAGAAACACTTTTTGAAGCCTGTAGACTTTTCCAACATTAGAAATATAAATAATTACACTTTCTACTGTAATACAACATGTTAATACAAACTAAAACTACTTTAAACTATTTTAAACTGTTTTAAACTAAATCTATGCAATCCTAACTACCTAGGTACTAAGCTAAGAGAATACAAAGTAACATGCAGCAAATATCTGTAAAAACCCACTAAGCTATTATTCTACTAGCTGGGGAGAAAATCTAATAGCAAACCTAAATGTCTCAGGTAGGGAGGATCAAAAGCTTCAGTTATCATGAAACGTAATGGAGCTCTCGGTCAACAAGTTTGGTTAGGCAGGCAGTAAACAAAATATGAGGTAATTCAGACAGAATAGGGGAATTGTGGGTAGGGGAGAAGTCAGAGCTCTCAGACCTAATACTGTGGTATAAGGCGGCGAGGTTGGATCGGACTGGATCCAACAACCCACATACTGAATCAGGTGAAAAAAAGACAACATTAGATTCATAACATAATAAAAGGAAAAGAATTTTGACTAAAAGTAAAAACAGTAATTCCCAGAATGTTAGAGCCCTTGTCACTGAAATTAACAAACAACTCGGGAGCTTAATAAAATCCACCTAAGCCAATTCTGAGGGTAAAATAGCTCCCCAAGCTAAAGACAATCACAAGACATTTTTTAGTTATATTCCTAATCTCAAAACTACAATGCAGCACTGCACTGAGCTGAATGAGAACAATGTTACCTACACTGAGGCTAAAGCTAACCTACTGGTTGATAAATTTATCTCTAATTTTACCCCTTTTTCCACTCCATCTGCCCCTAAAGATATTTCTGAAACTGGCTCACCTCCAGCTATCACACAAAACTAAGTCCAAAAAGTGCTATCAAAGCCTACAAATACTGCACTGATGGGTCTTGAAAATATCCCTGGATGCATCTTAAATAGCATGAACCACAATTAAGCCACACCCCTAACAACAGTGCTCAATCTCAGCCTCCACACAGGTTGGAGAACAGCTATAGTCATTCATCTGCATAAGGGAGGACCTTCCACAGACCCAGTAAATTACAGAATCATAAGTCTAACCAGCCTCATATGCAAGCCTTGGAAAGACTTATTGTGACATTAGTTAATTAGGACATAGGGAACCTCCAAACATTAGAACCACCTCAGTTTGGATTCATCAAAGGTGGGTACTCAAACTGTTGGATTTTTTTGAAAAGGTCACAAAATCAATGAATGAAGGCAAAACAGTACACACTGCATACCTCGACCTGGCCAAAGCTTCTGACATGATTCCCCACTCAGGCATAGTAGAAAAGCTAAATAAACTAGGAAGAAAAGCTAAATAAACTAGGAATAAACCTCTTTTGTTACCTGCCAGATTGTCAACTGGCTCACAGATAGGACACAGATAATCAAAATAAAGGAAGTTAGCTCCACAAAGAGACCAGTCATCAGTGAAGTCCCCCGGAGGTTCTGTGCTGAGACCTCTCCTGTTTGTTCTCTACTTTTCTGAAGTAAAAGCCAGTACCAAAGGGCTCAGGCTGACTAATTATGCAGATGACTGCAAGCTAGGAGCAGTCATCGAATCCCCAGATGACTTAGTCATCCAGCAGGAAGATTTGTCCCAAATAAATAACTGGTGTCAAAATTGTAGTCTGAAACTGAATGCCAAAAATGCATTATTATATCCTTTGGGAAGTCATCTACCCAAGGGAACTACCACATTGACAATACGCCCCTAAGAGTTGACCCAATTGTTCAGGATTTGGTAACTTATGTCGACAGTGACCTAAATTTTGAGAAACATGTATCTATTGTTGCAAGAAAGTCCTACTGTACTGCACAACTTATAAACAAAGGGAATGTTCCTAGAGCTAGGGATGTCATTGTCCACTTTTACCGAGCCCTCATTAGGCCAGTCATTGACTAGAATGCCACCTTTGGCATGTACCTGTTCAGACACATGCAACAACTGGAATGCCCACAGAGATACCTTATTAAAAAGATACAAGGCCAAAGCAACATGTCCTACATGGACCGACTCAAAGTCTTGTTGCTATACTCTGTATCTTACAGACTACTAAGAGGTAAAAAGTGTCTGGCACATCATCAGGCCTCCTCCGACCCCATTACTGATGAATTTATTGCACATCAGCAAGTCAAATGGTATCAGAAATACTCAGTCTAGGTACCTAAACCTCTTCTGCAACATCAACAGTGCAGTTTGGAGGGACAGGAATATTCTGCTGGGCATGCTGCTACTATGGAACAGACTTCCCATCCACATAAAACAAAGTTTACCTCACCCCTGTCCATTTTCAAGCATAACTTAGATCACTGGATGAGAAATAGAAAATTTACCCAGGACTACCCACTGTACTACTAATGAGCAGATGCAGTTCCTAAATGCTTTATCCCATGCATTGGTCCCCTCACATTATCTATGGTATGATCCATTATTCTCATTATAGGTAATACATAATTATCAACCATGGGATGGGGAAGGCCATTCTACAACCAATGGAACATGTTATTTCAAGCACAAAAGGGAAATTGGGTAGACTTAAAATGGCCTCTAAGGGCAACTAGCCTAGTTCTGACCTATGAACCTGGGAACTACTGCATCAATGTGTCCTGTACTGTACTGTAGTGATAACTCTACTGAAAGGGCCCCCCCACCCATAGGCCTTATACTGCTTAAGGTGAAGCTAAATTAACACTTAGCATATTTTGTAGCAGTGTAAAATTTCCCTGGAGAAAGCAAATAAAGCCCACAACAATAAAATTAAATGCTGTGACACACCTCAAGTAATTAGAGTTCAAAGACCTCATCTTTGTATCCATAAACATTCTTGTTCATTGATTTTGGTGAAAAAACATATGTGGGGGCAGCAACTGCATTCCACTGAAGTATTTGATTGGTTAAGCTTGCTCTGTTTGCCCTTACTGCACTCGGCCTCACTCCACTCCTCTATCCCCAATTCTCACCCACCCCCACATCATCTATACTTATCCTAAACTAATCTCCATCCACCACATTTCCATCAATTACAAAACAGTTTGCAATCTATACTTCTGCCCCACATTCACACGCCCACTAACCACTTCCTACTTTTTTTCTTTCTTTCAGCTGGACTCCTTCTACATTGTAATTCGGCAACTTCTCACACTTCACCCAACCCACAACCAGTCAAACTCTATCAAGCCTTCTATCAGTATCCTCTTTACATTTTTACTAACGGAACACTCACACAATAATTAACATGCTATTCAAAGTACTAAAATTCACTTCCCTCCTCTTTCTTGAACACATAACCAACTATCATACACCTCTCAGCAGCAGTATTATGCCCAATGCTCAGTCCATTGGTCTCAACAGCAATTACTCCCATATTTCATTCAGTATAGCCCACAACCTTTATAACATAACTCACATCCATCTTTTCAAATAAATGTATATAAAAGTAAGTAACCCAGCCCACAAATTAGTCACTTAGTTACAAAAAACACATTTTAAAAAAGTGGCATTATATATTCTGACTATCCCCACCCAGTCTGCAACTATGTGGTGGCATTCACCCCAACCCAGGTCCAACCACAACAGCTTCTCCCATAATGGTCACACAACCCTTAATAATATAATACCACACTCCTACAACTTGGGTAAAATAGGTCTAAAATTTATAAACATTAACCTTAGAAGCACCTGTAACAAAGCAACTAAACTACATGCTTCCACATCTCACAACCCAAATATCCTCAGTATCATAGACATGTGGCTAGAACCCAAAGTCAAAGACACTGAAATCCTCCCTCCAGGAAATATTATCCTTTGAGCAGACTGTATATCCAAAGGTGAGGTAGGTATTATATACCCAAAACACCTGAACACACCCCTTCATCAGAAAAAAACATCCCTCATTCAGTAATACAGAGATTTTTATTGTCTTACTCAAGCAATAACATCAGCATAACAGAGGACATACTATCCTTGACATCTACCAATATATCCCAAGAAGCCATCATCCTTGTGGGTCCAAATTGTATCTGATACGCCCACTACTAGTATTAACTTGTATGGGTTCTCTCAGCTCATCAATACAACAACAAGATATAACAAGCCCTCTTCTAAGGCCTCTACTCTAGACTAGATTCTTTCAACTAAATCTAGTAATATTTGTAATTATGGCACACTATCTGACCACCTAAGTGAACGCCTGCTCAGTTTTGCAAACAGGCTTGTATGCAATCCAGTAAAACACCACGCTTACAAGAATGTGCATAACCTATGTAATTTTAGTTTCATGTCCACTCTCAAGCAATAAAATTGAGTATGTTAAAAAAATCTTCCTCTAGACAAGCCGTCCTTGAATTAAACAAAACTTTTGCCAACATACTGAATGAACATACTCCCATCAGGAGAAAAAGAGTTAAACTTAATCCAGCAACATGGTTATCTAAAAACAGTAGGCAAGTAAGAGTACTTAGAGACAAGTCCTGGAAATCATAGCTCATCAACAAATCCCAGGAAAATATTCTACACTACAGACAGATAAGAAATAAAACCAAACACAGTATAAGGCTTGACAAAAAAATCTCCTATATTTTAACTTACAGCTGGCACATCAAAATCCTCCTAAAAAATACTGGTCACCGATCCAAAATCTCCTAAATCAAGGCCAAAGTCAACAACCCACTCCATCCCCAGAAATCACTTCAACAGTCACTACTACCTTTAACAAATGCTTCCTTGTCTCATTATCAAAGACAACCCCACCACCAAACCTACCCGCCACCAAAAAATCCCCATGGAAGCTCACTTCTCACTCAAACCTGTCCTTCCCTTCAGCATAAGAAAATATCTCTTAAAACGAAAAACTACAAGCTCTACTGCAGACAACCTTCCTCATGAATTCCTACAAATTGCAGCTGAAGCTCTTTCACATCCAATGTCTATACTAATAAACAGATCCTTTCTAGAATATCATGTCCCAGCCATTTGAAAGAAGGCAAACATACTTCCTCTTCAAAAAGGAGGAACTTCTGCTGACTACTCCTATTTCAGAACAACTGCCATCCTGTCACCATTATCAAAAATATTAGAAGTGCATCCATTCCCAGTTTCTTTAATACCTTACCAAAAACAACACCCCCAAACACACATAACATGGTTTCCTCCCAACCATAGCACCATTGCTGTCTAGTTCATTTTACTGTTGCCATTAAAAAAACACAAATGCCAGAAGCCTGTTATCGTCCTTATTCCTAGACCTGTCCAAAGCATTCAATACTATCTCTAACCATAAACTATGGATCTCTCCCCCCTCTTCCCTTTCCTGGTTTAACAGCTACATAGCATACAGATTCCAACCAGTCAAATGGCAGCAACAATGCTCAGCATGTCTACCCATTACTGCAGGAGTGGCATAAGGTAACATACTTGGACCCCTCCTGTAGTTATAAATAGTCTGCACACTGCTTCTAAGCATTCCACTGTTGTACAATATGCAGATGACGCTACACTCACCTGTGCAGCCTCTAACCTACAAAAGCTTCAAGAAATGACTCAAGAATCCTTTATGTCCATAGAATTCTGGTTAGACAATTCAAACTCCTACTTAACCTCCAAAACACGGAAATAATTCTACTTTTCACTCCAAAACATTCTCCCAAACCAAAACTGTTGTCAAAAATCACTTCATTAAATAACACCCTGACTGAACAGGTCCCTAACATCAATCTCTTAGGAGTCACAAATGATGACAACTTGAAATTTGACCTACACTTCCAAATTGCTGTTAAAAAAGCACCAAAAGCTTGGGCTCTTATATAGAACAAAACCCTACTTAACAGATAGAACTGGAGAAACCACAACTAAAATTTAACTCCTACCTACCCTACTGTAGTCCTCCCCTAACCTAACCTACAAGCTTCCACATAAACAAAGCTGGAATAATGCTACAATAAAATGGCTTGCTCTGCTGCCAATGGCCCCTTTAAAGTTCATCACTGTTGTCGCTCACCTGGTTAGGATAAAACAGACGTGCATCGGAGGTTCTTGTTTAAGCACATTTATTGTATACAAACACATGAGGTTAAGTAACTTTAACTTATAAACAAATTAGCTATCATGCACATAGATGTTAACATTCTGGCTGCACCTTCAAAATGGCACTGAAGCTAACATGTGCTTGGTATTTATATCCACACACAGATCTTGGAAATGCTTCTTAAAGCTACAGCACACCTGTTATTCTACATCCTCCCTCTTTGAGAAAATGAGTTAGGCATCATCATTGAAACTAATGAATATGCAATTTACACAGAAATTATTTTCATCATGCAATTATAGATACATATATACAACTATGTCCAAGTTACTGGGTATTTCACACTAGGCTTTGAAATGCAACCATATTGTCTAACATAAAATTTGGGATCTGCTTTGGCAACTGGGATTGTCTCTCCTGACTGTTCAATCTTAGGAACACTGGAATCATATGCTGGAACAGTATCAGGAATCAAGACACGTTCTGGAACAGAAATATCATCTGGATTACTCTTAGAGTCTTTATCACAGGTACAATTTTCTGATATCAGTTTTGCTACAGGAAGAAGATGTCTGCGATTTCTCCTGTACTCCACATCCTCAGATTTAATAAAATAGGATATCTGCTCTGCACAAATACTGGTTACTTAACCAATCCGGTTGAAACCTTTCACTGTTTGTATCCACACTGTCTCTCCTTTTTCCAATGGACGAAGAAATCTGCTCGACTTGTCATAGCTGGACTTTTGAAAAGAACGCTTTCTAGATAACTGGGCTTTGATTGCTTGGCTGTTCTTAGCTTTAGGCCTCAATAAACTAGAAGTGATAGGTAACGTTGTTCTGGTTTACCTAGACAGAAGTCTCTGAGCAGGTGAGCCAATTATATCATTACGTGGTAAGTTTCTGAGATTGAGTAAATTCAAAAAAAAAAATTGGCATTATCACGCTTTGACTTCTCAAGTAACTGCTTTTCACTCAGTACTGCATGTTCAGCAAGTCCATTTGATTGCAGATACTCTGGACTACTAGTAACATGTACGAAGTCCCATTCTCTGGCAAATTTCTGAAACAATTGACTGGTGAATTGTGTACCAATGTCAGAGATTAATTTCTATGCACTGCCATGGACTGAGAAATGGCGTTTCAACTTAGTAATGACTGTAGTAGAAGTGAGATTAGGTAGTAGATCGATCTCAAACCAGTTTGAATAAGAATCTACCAGTACTAAGTAATGGTGATTATTCCACTCGAATATGTGAATATGTCAGCAGCTACAACTGACCAAGGTAGATCAGGAATTTGACTTAGATGAAGTGGCTCTCTTTGCAAATGTACTTTAGTACTATTACACACTGAACAGGAAGAAAGTACTCTATTGATGTCTTTCGCTAGAGAAGTCCAAAATACTAGTCCTCTCGCCCTTGTCTTAGTAGATTCGGAACCTGGGTGACCATGATGCAAAATTTGCATATATTGTCATTGTAAGGAAGCAGGAACAAGAATTTTAGGACCTTCAAAAATAATGCCATCTTCCATCAACAACTCATCTCTGTAAGGAAAGTAAGATTGCACTTCTGGTGGTACACTAGATTCCTCTGACTGCCATCCAACAGAGATATAGTGATTGAGCTTCTGAAAAACTGGATCAGTCATTGAATGATCTCTTAGCTCTTCGAGTTTTGTGGTAGAAAAATTACGCACTTCCATGACATCAAAGTCAAAATTCTCTGTGTCAAGCTGTTCCGTTGTATTTCTGGGTGATCTGGATATATCAGCCAGATAAAGAAGTCTGCCTTTCGTATAGACCATTTTGAAGTTGTACTTTTGCAATTTAAGCATCATTCTTTGTAATCTCGCTAAAGCTGAATGCGTAGGCTTCTTAAAATAGCTATCAAAAATCAATGATCAGTTTCAATCTGGATTTCTCAACCACAGATATAATCATGAAACTTGGAACATGCAAACACTATTGCAAAAACTTCTTTCCCAGTTTCTGCATATTGCATCTCTGTCTGGGTATGTGTTCTAGATGCCTAGGCTAATGGCCTGCCTTCTTGAAGAATAACTGCACCTAAACCAAATTTTGAAACATCGCAGGAAAAATTACTGGTTTGTTGACATCATAGTATCTTAATGTTGGTGGGCGTAGCAATTTTCTGCTTAAGAACTTCAAATGCTCTCTGATGGTGGTCTAACCATGACCAAGTAACATTTTTATGTGTGAGCTCTCTCAAACTCACTGAAGTCTGGTATAAACTTGCCCAAGTAATTGACCATACCGAGAAAACATTGCAGAGCTTACACATTATCTGGTGCTGGCATTTCAAGAATGGCAATTCGCTTGAACAAGTCTAGTCTCAAGCCAATACTTCCAAACAAATGATCTACATATGCAGCTTCTGATAGTCTGAATTTGCACTTCAGAGGATTGAGCTTTAAGTTCACTTCAAATGCTCTGTCTAGAACTCTCTTAAGATTTCTGTCATTCTCTGCCTCACCATTGCTGACCAATATATCATCTACTGTTATGGCACAAGAATAACTCAAAAAAATTTGCTCCATTGCACGCTGAAAGACTTCACTTGCAGAATGTATTCCAAATGGCATCCTAAGGAATTTATATCTTCCAAATGGGGTACTAAATGTAGTCAGTAATGAAGATTTGCGATCAAGCATCACTTGCCAAAATGAGCTCTTTGCATCTAAGACATAACACAGAGGCATTCAGTATCAGGGCTGCAACCTCTTTGATTGCACGCATGGGATGATGCAGTCTCTTCAATGCTTTGTTCAAATCTCTTGGGTCAATACATATTCTGATTTCATCTGAGCCTTTCTTATGAGCTGCAACCATGGATGACACCCATTCGGTAGGTTCTGTAATTGGTCAAATTACACCTTGTTGCACCATTTTGTCCAACTGAGCTTTGACTTTATGCTGCATACCTATCGGAAGCCTTCTTGCTAGTCTGACCACTGGACTGATTTCTGGATCTAATTTCATGGAATACCCAACTGGAAGTTTGCCCAACTTGTCATCGAAAACATCAGCATACTCTGTAAAAATAGTGTTAGTGAAGCTGGAAATAGGACATGTGCTTATCTGATGAACTTCTTTGGTAAAAGAAAGCAGATTCATTTTCAAATTGTCTCTAAGACCCAACAATGACTGCATAGGTCGAACCATACAGACCAATAGGCTATGACAGTTCTTGGCCACATAACACGAAAGCACTACTGAGCCTTCGGTTTGAATTTCTTCACCTCCATAAGCGACAAGTTTTACACAACCAGTCACATTTAGTTTTTCACCAGCTCTGACCCTTGCAAAAGTATCTGCAGATATGACATTACACTTTGAACCAGTGTCTACTCTAAGCTCGGTGGATTTACCATTGATCCAGACACTACAAAACACTTTTTTTTTTCTAATAAATCTACTGCATCAAATGTCTTTACCAATTACTGACACACTATCTACATAGAAAGCAGACTGTTGCCGGCCTATTTGATTAACTTGCTTTTTGAAGTGACCCTTCTCTGTAACTGTGTGAGGCTTACTCGATTTACAAAATCTTTGAAAATGGTTCCATTTCTTACACTTGTGACATTGCTGGCCAAATGCTATGCACTTTTCTCTTCTGAATTCACGGCTGGCACCACAATTGTGACATTTAACAATAAAGCTTGATTTGTGTTTTGCTGATTCGCTCTTATACTGTACTAAGCAAGGTTTGTTTTGCACTATGTACCATTGGTTCAGCACTCAGCAAGCTCCTTTAACTGAACTGGTATTGGAATGTGCTAGAAGCCTATAGGTTTTACCTGGAAGTCCCGCATGGGCTGCTGCTGCCACGTGCCTAGGCCTTCTTTTGCCTGTCACATAGCAAGCACATTTGTGTGCTTTTTGTAACTTTATGAATCTGACAAATCTCAATGGCTTTACTCAGCGTTAAATCACTGTCACGAAGCAAAATCTTTCTCACAGCAACATTATTAATACCATATATGAGTCTGTCCTTTATTAACACATCCTTTAAATCACCAAACCTACACGTTTTAGCTTTGTTTCTCAGGTCGGTAATATAAGCTGCAAAAGTCTTCCCCTGCTTTTGATTTCTCGTGTAAAACAAATCCCTCTCTAGTGTTAACATTAGTCTGGGGGTTACACATTTCTTTGAATTTGCGCTTCAAATGCTTGAGGTCCTCCCTTGATTCAGCCTGCACAACAACATGACGAATTTCTCCTTCACCTTCATATACTGTTGGTGCACAGACAAATTCAATGCTCCCTTTCAATGTTTTCTGACCCTGCTAGGTTCAGCAAAACGAATGCCCTGGTATGTGCATCTTTATCAGAACAAGCTGCTTATATAAATATATTGTATTCTTGCTCAAATATTCTCCAGTTCTCTACAATATTCTGATCAAACACAACTGGGTGGGGCTTGAGAAATCTGTTTGTCATATTAATACATCTCAGTGAAGACTCTTGCAAATATGCACAAACACACACTCTTGTACATACAGGTATACATGTGCTTGAAATTTATGTCAGTACTTGCAACAACACGACGAGCCTTTGTAAAACTGAATTTCACAAAACAATTTTCCTGGGCACTTTAACACTTTGAAATATCTTTACTGTAAAAAGCACTTGCCTTGAAATTACTTTGCTATACAAGATGTTTATCTTGTAATGGCTTTAATGCTAAAGTCACTTATCATCATTATTTTACTGTACGAGCCTTTATTTTGTAATTGCTTTAATGCCAAAGCCATTTATCATCATTCAACTGCCATAGTCATTTATCATCATTTTAAGAAACATTTTGAGCAACTGCACACTGCGAATAAATTGAGCAACAGAAACTGAGGGCAAGAAACATTTCGAAGTAACTATACTTTGCAAATACACTATCTTGAAGTAACAGCACTTTACAAATGAACTGTCTCGAAGTAATTGTACCTTGCGAATAAGCTATTTCGAAGTAATGGCACTCTGCGAATAAACTGTTTCAAAGTAATTGCACTTTGCGAATGTATTGGGCAGAAGAAGCTCAGAGTGAGAAGCACCTCAAAATAACTGCACTTTGCGAATAAACAGCACACTGTAATTTCCCAAAAATGACTGCACTTTGCGAACCAACTCTGTACAGTGCAAGAAACAGTCTGTAATGGTGGCACTCTGCAAACAGATACACCCAGGCGCACAAAACGTTTGAAATGGCTGCACTTGACTGCACTTCACAAAATAGTTACACTTTGCATACAGCAAACTCTTCGGAATAAATGCACAGTAATAAGCATGCACTGTAAACACTTTTACACACTATGAAATACTGTGAACAACTCTAATTATGCTATCCAATGCTTCAATCAATGCGAAGTAGCAATTTGTGCCAAAACATTTTCCATAATACATGCAGTTGTCTTTGCTTTACTTACACTCAATGCGCCCGTTTCTGCCCTTTCTATTAAAGTCGTTTTACTCATTGAATTTCTTAATGTGCCCTTTATGCCCTTTTGTTATATTCGTTTTGCTCAATTAATCTCTTTTTTTCAAGCCCATTATACTTTCTTGTGATGGTTTTAACTCTAAATATGCTTGTTTCACTTTAAACATGCTCGTTTTTCAATTCTGAGATAATTCTGAACCCTTTATGTACTTTTCTAATGCTTGTTTTATCAAATAACTCGGTTTCAAACATTTCCTTTGATTAATGAGCTCTTTTATGCTTCTCGCTTGCTTAATAAATGTTTCTGTGCTATTCGTTTGCTTAACAATATGTTTTGCGCCCTAGTAATGCTCTGTTATATCTATTTTAATAAATATATCATTTGTGTGCATTCTCTTTACCTTTGACTTGTTTCTGGCCCTTTTTTGCTCTCGGTTCTTTTAGTTTGCCTTCGCCATTATCTCTGCACCTTGTGGCTCTGAAGAATAGTCTTTGCCATCATGGTTCTGACACCATGTCGCTCACCAGGTCAGGATAAAAAAGGTGAGCATCGTGGGTTCTTGTTCAAGCAGCTTTATTGCAAACAAACACACCATAAATGAGGTTAAGTAACTTTAGCTTATAAACAAACTAGCTATCATGCACATAGATGTTAACACTCTGGCTGCACCTTCAAAATGGCAATGAAGCTAAGATGTGTTTGGCATTTATATGCAGACACAGATCTTGGAAATGCTTCTTAAAGGTACAGCACACCTGTTATTCTACAGCTGTTCTACCCTTAAACAACAAAACTGGGCCGAACTTCCTCATCACATCCACTACAGTCAGCTACAACTAGCTCATACTCAACTATCCTACCCTGATATGCATATGGCACTAAAAGGCATGCTTCAACACTACTATACTACCAAAGCTCTTTGCTGTAAAGACAAACTCATCCTCTCCGTCACTAAACCCCAAAATGCATTGACAGCCTCCTTATACTCAAACTCTGTAACTATCCTCTAGAATGCTCTCCCACATGCTCTCAGGCTTCTTGAAAGCCAAAAGGCATTCAAAACACATTTAAAAAAACACCCCTCAACATCCTGGCTCAGTAGCTGTGTAAGTATAACAGCTCTGCTTTCTTCTTACTCTTCTACTACACCTCTGCTCTCCTTTACTCTTTTACCAACTATCGCTCTGTCCTCACCAACCCCACCTTTTACCTATGCTCTCAACCCTTTTTCCACTCATTTCATTCATATCTCATAATAATATCAACCTTTTGCTTTCCACGTTTTGTAAATAACTCAGTACTCTGTATTGTGACATCTATCTTACTGAACAGTTATTTAACTATAACTGTATAATTAGTATAAGAAGCCTTACTACTGTATGTATAGTTACTATCGTATCTATTTTGACACTGTAAAATTTATTTTATTTGTATTCTGCCTGACACTGTTGATATGATATAACTTTTTTTTGTACTGCCTGTACTGGAGCTTTTCTCCCAGGCTTCCACTGAAAAGGGATGTTTATGCCCAGCTGGACTTCCTCAGCCAACAAATGTAAAATAAATAAAATATGAATAAATGAATGAATGAGCAGACATTTAAGGTACCACCTGGGTTACTCTGTACAGGTCTTGAGACTTTAGTGTTCTGAAGATGCAGACCAGATAAGATGCAATGGTGCATGGTCTGCCATATAAAGAAAAACTGCAACAGCTTAAGTTGCAAAGTACACATAAAGTCCTGAAGCAGAAGGCACAGGGTTAGGAATAAGACAGTTTACTACGGTTTCTATAAAGTAGAGATCCACACGTCATGATCTCTCTTCTTGTCTAATAAAACCTATTCCGCAGACAATAAAAATTATGACTCCAGTAACAATTTACTAGTAGACAGTGGATCTACAAGGACCATTGTATAGATAAAGGCTTGAGAACCTACGGCTATACTTGTTGGAATATACAAAACTGAAAAAATGGGCACATGTTAAGTTATAAGACATCTAAGAATAGATTATTACATGCATTGGTTTGCATCCTGCTGAGCATTCCCCGGGTCTCAGAGCTGCACAGTTTTGTACCACAGTTTGGGTTAGCATTTTTGAAAAAAGGACATGATACAGTGAAAAGATTGTTAAGCTCTGGAACAGCTTACCAATTAGTGTCAATTCCACTGTGGACAGCTTTAAGGTATTATTAGAATTTTAATGACAGAACAAATGGAGTTTGATGTAATCTGGGAGTTTTGCATTTATGTCATCTCATGTAGTAAACACAGCATGACATGCTCTTAATAACATACAAATCACTGTGTCATAGGCTATTTCCTGACTCCAAATGGGACTGAATTTAATATCCCTTATCCAATCTAAAAGGTTTGTCTTGCACAGGTAACATATTCCAGAACTGAGTATTAAATTTGGCACTCCAGTGTGTCTTACTGGTTTACTGATAGAGATTTAAACTTAAGTTTCAGTGCTTGTGAAACCAGTTGCTTTGCGATGGTGTAGGAAATCAAGGAGGTTTAAGTCATTAATAACACATAATGATATACATAGACCACCACACAGAAGTCAGTATGCGACACAGTATCGAGACAGAGTTTCACACCTGTCTAGCTAACTAGGGAGGTCTTTAATCTGGTGATCTTTTTAGTTAGGAATCTCTGGGAACTTTGTAGCTGTGTGATGTTTTTGAATACGTGCATACAGCAAGAGGTTCTCCGGTTCAATCCTCAGCTGGGGTGCCTTCTGTGCGGAGTCTGCATGTCCTCCCTGTGGTCGCGTGGGTTTCCTCCAGGTGCTTCGATTTCCTCCCACATCCCAAATACATGCTGTAGGTGGATTGGATACTCTAAATTGGCCCTAGGCGTGAGTGCGTGCGTGTGTGTGCCTTCCGTGGAAGGTTGGGTGCCGGGCTGGCAACTCAACACTGTAAAACTCCACTGCCAATCATGAGCGGACAGGTGATCCGCTGTGGCGACCCCTAACCGGGAGAAAGACGAAAGAAGAAAGATATTCAGTAGTTGCGACT
The DNA here is from genome assembly GCF_019279795.1 of Protopterus annectens. Taxonomy (NCBI): domain Eukaryota; kingdom Metazoa; phylum Chordata; order Ceratodontiformes; family Protopteridae; genus Protopterus; species Protopterus annectens. The sequence goes on along the minus strand of NC_056728.1, from coordinate 375,323,229 downwards.
AAAAACAAATAAGGTACCGAGCCTCCAAGGCTTTCTAGAAAGCAAAATATAATTTATTAAACAAAACAAAATTACAGGTAAGCGCTTTCGCGATCTGCTAATTGCTTCATCAGACAAACTTGTTAAAAGACAACCAACATTTATACACTGCATCAACCAAACCATGACTGAAACCAATTAAGCAGTTCTTAAAAAGATATTAGTTAATTGTATACACAACATATACAAAAAAGTCTAAAATGCCTAAAAAATTTGTATTAAATAAATAACATAAAAAATATATAAAATATGCATAAAAGTGTGTGATGACACTTGTTAAAATTCTTGTTTATGTGTGTATAAACAACATCCACATTCAGTGTTTCAAAGGGCGTGACTTCAAAAAAAGCTTTAGTGTGAAAGCCCCATTTAAGCCTGGTGGGTTTTCAGAACTAAAAAGCAAAATCCATTTCTGTTCTGCCCCTTCAGTCCGATTAGCCAAATCACCAACCTCTCATGCTAATATCTAGAACTTGTAAGACCATAAACCTGAAATTATGTTCAGGACCATAATGCATAACATGTTGTGCTAGAGCATTTGTATCTTTCTTATTGTTAATGTCTCTGTAATGCTCAAGTATTCTGTCTTTTAGACATCTGTTCATCTTACCTATATAAAAAGCATGACACACATGGCAGAAAGTAAAGTAAACTATATTCATTGATCTACAATCAGCATAAAAGTCCAATTCTATTTTGAACTCTAGAATAGGATGGAGATAAACCTGTCAGAGTGAATATACTTACAGGCAGAATATCTCCTGCATGAGAACGTGCCCAATCTACTAGATTCAACCCCAGCCATATACTGTTGGGTGTTGTAACAAAGATGTTTCCTAAGAGATTTGTTGTTTCTGAATGAGAAACGAGGTGCTTCACCCATGACTCCTTTTAGCCCATCTATGGTATGCAATATGCTCCAGTTCCGTTTAATAATATCACAGTACCTGTTAGTGTCGCTGGAATATTGCAGAGAAACCCTGAAAGTATCAGTGTTCAATGTAGAAGTGTTGGTACTTGTGCTAACCACCCTTTCAGTGAAATAAGGCTTACATATACCTGCCCTCTCATTCCAAGCATCAGATATACAAAAATCAATTTCAGCTTCTTTATAACCCCTACTAAGAAAATCCTTCTTTAGGGATTCTAAAGCCAGTTGTATGTTTAAATCATTGTTGTGCAACCTCATCAAACGATAAACCTAGCCTTTAAGTACATTTCATGTAACATGGCTGGAGTGCATGCTGTTCTTAAATAAATAACTTTTTTTCTAGTTGGTTTTCTATATACACTAGTGGATACGCTTCTCAAATTTGCTTTGTTAAATTTGACATCTAAAAATCCAATCTCGTCAAATGAGTAATTATAAGTAAACCTAAGAAAAGCAGTAGTAGTGTGCATATAAGCAATAAAGGCCTTCAGTTCATCCAAGGTGCCATGCCATAACAAAAACAAATCATCCACAAAATGAACATGCCAAAGAATGTGTTCATAAAAAGCATTATTATGTAGGATGTTTGTAGTCTCTCAATGTATTAAAGCCAGGTTGGCGTAGCTATTTGCACAAGCGCGGTATAGCCATGCCAACCTTCTGCAGAAAAAACTCTTTTTCAAAAACACAAACATTATTCTCCAGTACTATGTCCATAGATGAAGAGATGAGTTTCACCTTATCATCTGAAAAACACTTTTTCTAATTCAAGAAAGCTCTAATACTTTCGATACCCCAAGCATTAGGAATAACTGTAAACAGAGACTCAGTGTCAAGCATAACAAACATATATTCATCTACAATGTTAGCACACCTAGCATATAATCTTTCTAGGAAAGATTTAGTGTCTTTGAGTATGGTGTCACACTCTTCCAGCAGGGGATATAAGTTTTCTCTACAAAAATGGATAACGGCTCCGTACAACACCCCTTCCCAGAAACTAAAGATCGCATGGGTGGACAAGCTAAGTCCTTGTGAATCTTTGGGAGGCCGTATATAGTTGGAACTAATGGATGGTCAACATTGAAATATTTAAAAAGTTCTTCATTGATTAGACCTGTCATCAATAAATCAAAAACTAAAAATGAAACTTTTTCTATCACGCCATTCATAGTGTTACCAGAAATACATGCATACGTGGTCACATCATAAAGTAGTTTCTTCATCTGCTCTACATACAAGTCTTTGTCTAATGCTACTATACTCCCACCTTTATCAGAGGGTCTAACTTCCACTGAATGCATCTCTTTTAACTCATTCAGTGCAGCAATGTCATCTCGTGTCATATTACAGGTTAGGTTTATTGCCTTTCTGAATTAATTCACGAAACTGTGACCCACATAAATCAATAAAAACTTGTACAGTAGGATGTGGTACTGGAATAAAAGTACTTGGTTTCTGTTGGCCTGTGCTCCGTTATCTGTTTCTGTGAGGCAGGGCTTTTGGAAGAGAAAACTGTGCTGGAGTGGTCTTTTCTACTAAAAAATAGATGCCGCTAGTGCCTGGAACAGCATCCGATGTATGTGGAGCCATACCCACTTCTGAATTATAAGTAGCGGCATTTGCTGAAGATTGGCATTCCAGAAGTGGTAGGAGCATCAATAGAGGAATTAGTAGCTTGTTGTAGCTGAGGATGCTCCGCCACATTCAAATCTTGCGATGTTCCCATTCTCGCTGATGTCAAAGAGTTACCAGTAGGCTCTGGAAGTTCTCAAACTGTAGATGATTGGCTGCAGTGCACTCCACTCGTGTGGCTGCTTCTCCCGGCAAGGCAAAAACAGCATTATTTTGAAAATCATGTAAATCGCGTTGTAATTTCTTTATCTTAGCAGATTGCAAACGCTTGTCATATGCTAAGATATTCTCATGTAGTCTATCTATTTTGTCATAAGTTACCCCTGATGGAAATTTAGTAGTGATGTCATCTTGCAAACTTAAAATATCTGTATACAATTCCCTTTCTTGTGGCAAGAAAAAATCAATCAGCAAGTTCGTATACTCTGTACTGAATTTCAAATTCAATAACTGCCACCTTCTTAGTAATTCAGGCAAAGCATCACCACAACTAGGCATATTGAGAACACGAAGCCCTCCACTGAATGTGGATGTTGCTTATACACACAAACAAGAATTTTAACAAGTGTCATCACACACTTTTATGCATATTTCATATAGTTTTTATATGTTATTTAATACATATTTTTTAGGCATTTTAGACTTTTTTGTATATGTTCTATATATGATGAACTAATGTCTTTTTAAAAACTGCTTAACTGGTTTCAAGCATGGTTTGGTTGATGCAGTGTATAAATGTTGGTTGTCTTTTAACAAGTTTGTCTGATGAAGCGATTAGCAGATTGCGAAAGCGCTTACCTGTACCTTTGTTTTGTTTAATAAATTATATTTTGCTTTCTAGCCTTGCAGGCTCGGTAACTTATTTGTTTTTAGTTGCACTTGTTTTTTGATACCGTGCCGTATCCTGCACCTGTCTACACATTTTTTGGTGTTCCTACTTTTGTTATTCACGACAGGAGCAAATGGCTGAGAGCGTGGACATGGAATTTCCATATACGCCTAAACAGCTTCTTAATACTGACATTGGAGTTAATTGGCTTGACCATATCTTAAATATTGGTCAGAATCCTTTGTTGGATGCAGTGATTTCTACACAGCCTATCCTTAACCCAGAGGAAGGTAATGAACATCTTGACTTCATGCATCACTTTAGAGAACTGGAAAATAAACTTTATAAGTATAAACGTTTACAGAGGCAACCTTTACACTTAGAAGCCTGATTAAAATGCAAAGTAATACCAAGAGGGCTTTGTGTTCTCAATATGCCTAGTTATGCCTATTGAGATACTTAAAGAGATATGAAGACATATGCTTAACTGTGTAATTAGCAATATAAATAATAATGAATATCTCTCAAGATGTGCAACTTACAATGCAAATATAAAAGACAGCTTTCTTCAACAACATCTCAGGTTTCACCTGCTGTCATGCAACAGTCTGTTAAGTCACTTGGTTTTTGAAATATTAAGTACATATGGAAATATTGTTTATTTTCATAATTAATAAACAACTAGCAATATCTTAGCTATAGTGTGATAAAAATGCACACTGATAATGATCTTCCCTGTCTCTCATCATGGCATACCACACCATACCCTTCAATAACATGTAGGGCTCCCAATTATGAAAATAGGAATACAAATATGAAAATATGAATAATAAGTGACAAATACTGATTCATTTTTTTTAGTGCACTAGATTAACAATTATAGTGTCATTTTGTTAACAACTCCTTGCACTTTCTAATACTGCCTATTACTAGCTGGTTAAGTTCCTTAGTTAAAAAGTCAAACCCAAAAAAGGTCTGGATGCCGTAAGGAGCTATGGGTGTGAACTGCAAATATAAAAAAGGCATGTTAGGCATGAATAAGCTACGGCAATTTTAAATGGAGGGCGTACTAGAGTGACATTGTTGTCCTGTTGTCCTGTGTACTTCTAAGTACATAAGGAATGTCTTGTAAAGGTAGTTTCACTCTTAAAATGAGGCAGTGACTATGTTTTAGAACCTTGTAAATTACAGTACGTAGAAGAAAAGTGGCCCTATGAGGCACTGAAAGCCTTTGGAATTATTTAGCAAACTGCAAATGGTGTATCTGTGGATCTGCTAATAGAATTTATCTGTAGATTGTATTCTCAGCAGTCTGTATTCTTTGAGCATTGTGGGCAATTTTAAATGGAGGGCGTACTAGAGTGACATCGTTGTCCTGTGTACTTCTAAGTACATAAGGATTGTCTTGTAAAGGTAGTTTCACTCTTAAAATGAGGCAGTGACTATGTTTTAGCACCTTGTAGAAGAAAAGTGGCCCTATGAGGCACTGAAAGCCTTTGGAATTACTCAGCAAATTACAAATGGTGTATCTGTAGATCTGCTAATAGAATTTATCTGTAGATTGCATTCTCAGCAGTCTGTATTCTTTGAGCATTGTGGGCTGAACGCACAACTAGAAAAGAAAGGCCACATTCAAGTTTGGGTGTTAAAAGTATTTTTAATAATGGCCCTGCAAGCAACAGCTGAAAGGAGGTGACTGATTCTGCAGCACAGTTTTAATTAAACAAGGACTTTACTGGTACTTGAAAATCCAAGGGATGAAGGTACTAGGTAATATTTCTTCCAAGTACCACTGAATTTTTCTCATGTGTAGTTTGGCTACTGGCATCATGAGGATCACTGATAACCATTAGGCATATAATTTTGAGAAACTGTCTTCCTGAAGCTACGTCTAGAAGAGAGACCCCCCCCCCCCCCAAAAAAATAAGTCAGAAATTTTTCTTCTGGCAAGAAGGCCATTCTTTTTACTGTCAATCCATCACTCCAGGAAAACTATTCATTCACAGGGTGTGAGGAAGAATTTTTTAAAGCTCATTTGAAGCCCAGGTGGGAAAGGAGGGACATAACTTTGTCTAAGAACTCCCAGCACCTAGATACAGAACCTGCACACAACAGCACGTCATCTTAATAAGGAAAAATGTGAATGTCTAGGGTTCTGCAATAGGCAATCTCTGTGGCCAGACACTGTAAACACTTGAGGTACAGTAGTTAGCCCAAAGGGTAATGCAGAAAACTGATAAGATAAGCATCCTTTATATCTAGAGTCACCATGAAACAGCTGTCTAGAAGCAACACTAGAACCGACTGTAAGGTGAGCATTTTGAATTTTGGAACTTTTACAAAGGTGTTTAAACAAATCTAGGATGCACCTCCAGGAGCACTCCTTTTTTGATACCAAAAAATGATTCTGGAGTAAAATTCTTTGCGTTTGTGTATCTCCGGCACTGGTTCCATGACTCCTGCTTCTATCATGTGATGGACACAGGAGGAAACAGCTCTGTATGGTCTGATGGGTGTTAGTGAATTTCTTTGAAGGGAGAAAGATTTTCTATCCACTGCCAAGTATACACACTAGATTATTCTCAGAACCCATTTGTGTGAGACTATCTGCAGCTAGGCTGCAGGTTTGAGAGAGAGAGAGGGAACGAGGAAAAAAAGGAAGGGCAGGAGTGGGGAGAGGTGGTCTGTGACTCGGTACAAGCATTCCCTTGCAAGGGGGTTGATCCTTTTTTGGAAAGGAACCTTTCTTATTGGGTTTCCAGGAATTATTCTTCTGCCATTTCCATCTGAATCTCTGACTTTTGGTTGTCCGAGATTTTTGTTTCTTTGTTTTGCCCCATGCAGGAAGATGACTTGTTTGGGGAGAACTTGGGTATGTGAAACATCCTAAATACTCCATGCATTAATTTGCCTCTATCATCCTACTGTTTTGAGAATCTGTGTAAAAGAGGGCCCAAAGACCAATTCAGAACTTAAAGATGCATTCAGAATTCAGCTTTTAAATCATCAGAGAAGTTCTGATTATGTAATCAAGCATACTGTCTTAATACAACAGAAGGAGGATTTCTCGAGACTGCATTTGTGCATTCAAACACACCTTTCAAAGCATGTTCTGAGTTCAATTAGGAACAATTTCCTTCATTTTAAGACTTTTGCTCTGCAGATAAAGATGCAGCAAAATCATCTAAACTGTACACACACTATAAAATAAATTATAACATATAGCCTTGATAATTTAAAATGCTAAAGGCTAGATTACTAGAAAGATACGTCATTTTCCCCTGAATAATCTAACAATTTTTCCTCTTAATCGGTGGGGATGGATTAGCTGAATCTAAGGTCTTTTTATCCGAGCAGGTAGCTGGGAAGCCTGTAGCTGGATCAGCAGTCAAATAAGAAAAGAGACCTGTTATGTCAGAGAAGGCTCTATATTTTCTCTAAGTATTTTTAGGAACTGCTGGATTAGATACCAGTGTCCCACAAGCAGCTTTATAAACATCTTCCAAGGCCAATAAGAGAAGGGGAGGGCATCCACAAAATTGAGCATCTCATCTTCTATAAGTATTCTTTACTTTTGGGATATCCTTTCCGAGGATGGCAGAATGTTCGGCCAGCATACCAAAGCCTTTATACCATCTAGACACCGCACTTCAGGCATGTCCTATATGCAAGGCATGAGGTACATATGTGACATATAAACGCTTAATCCTCAGAACTTCTTTGCCACCAGTCCAAATGCTACATCTGAATTTGGTTTGTATTCTGTTCATCAAGTTGGTTCATCTACCAAGCCTTCTGAAGATAAGTGCCCCAGTGGTATTCATTCCTTTATTTCTTCCTCCTTGTAGTTTGTTTTCAAGTCATCCAGGAAGGGAAAATGTGAGTTTGGGAGGCAGAGTCCCATAAAGATAGACACAAGAAGTGCCTTTTTTGTTTGAGTGCTACACATAACCATACACAGTGTGAGAATTGTCAGGTGTTTGTCCCTAAGACATTCCAAAGTCATCTGTTATTCCTCACTATTTACTTATCTCATCCACCAACTCCATAAAAGCCAGACAGACTTTATAAAGCCCTTCGCATTTAAGTACTTGTACAGAAGTCCTTCATCTGATCTAAGCTACTATCCTCTTCCATGCTTTTACCTTCTGACAAGGACAGCCATGCTATGGACAGGCATGGGATAATAATTGTATACTTTTGCTACTTTGGTGTTTAGGGCCATTAATTATCAGATGCATATGACTAGATATGTCCTGGTTCTTCTTTTCCAAGTTGGGGGATATGGGACATTTTGACTGATATGACTGATTCGGACAGTAAAACTTCTGCTCTTTCTGTTTTGAGTTCTGTCTCTCAGGTGGCACACCATTCCATTAAATGCACTGATAACAATGCTGATGCTCTTTCTAGTGCAGCTACATCTGGCTCTGACAAGAGGAGATACTCTTGGTTGCACTTTCAAGCAATACCTGAAGACATTAAGGGCAAACTTTTAAATTCCTCCCTAGACAATCACAATGTCTTTAGTTCTGCTACTGCAGAACTGTGTAAAATTCTTCAGGATAAGGGTAAGGTTACTCAGGACCTGAAAGAAATCTTTGTTTCCCCTGTCCCTAAGTTCCAGAGGAATTATCCATCTAAACCTTCTTTTTGTCTGTAGGCAGCCTGCCAGGAGCAAGAGGGCTCCTAAGCAAAGTTTTCGAAACAAGCCCACACAGAGTTCTACATGCCAAAAACCTTCCTTTCAGGACAAACCTGCCTCTATCTAACATCCAGCCTCCCTTCCTCCACTACCAGATTCCTTTGTCCTCAGGCTGACTCTTTCCTTTTCTGTCTGGCAACAGATAACTTTTAGTTATGTACTCACCATAACTTCAGATGTTTGGGATCCATCTCGCCTACATTCTGAATGATGGGTTATTGGCTGAGCTTACTATATCCCAGGATGCACCACCAACAGTCCCCAGATCTAGTTTGTCCGCAATACATGCACACATGCATACTCCTATATATATAACATCATGAGATGAAACAAGATAAAACAGTGGAGCTCAAAACCGTTCTATCTCTTCTGATCTGCAAGGCATATGGTGAGTACATAACTAAAAGATGTTATGTGATCTATCGCCTATTCATTCTGAATGATGACCTGGGTGGCTCACTTAGTGGGAAAAAAGTGGAAATGAAAGATGAAAAGCTATAGAAGTAGCCATAGCTCTGGTAGAATGAGCTTTGATAGATGATGTTATGCAATCTCTGATCCATTTTGAGATTGTAGCATTTATTATCTGAGAAGGACACAAACAACTGGTCTGACTTACGAAGTTGCTGGGTCCTCTAAAAATAGAAGCGTGCCACCTGTGAACATCCAATTTATGGAAACTGGTAGTTCTAGGGATTGTTGAAGACAGAAACTAGAGCAGACCTTGGGACAAAGGGGATGGATTAGGCCTAGAGATCTATCTATCTTGTGGAAAATCAGATGGTGGTTTAATAGACAGGGCTTGAAGCTCTGAGCTTCTTTTTGCTGTGCTGAAGTACTAGCTAAGAATGGACAGATATTTTAATTCGCATGTAGCAGCGGTTCAAAAAGGGGAGACACTAAATCAAGATCCCACGGAGGGTGCAGGATGAAAACTGGGTGTCTTAACAGACTCCACCTTTAATGAATGTTTTGCATAGCCTGCTGCTCATCAAAGGAGGATCCGTAGATTCATGGAATTTAGAAATAGCAGCTAGTTGAACTTTAATAGTTGAGACAGAAGATCCCTGATTAAATAGGGATGTTAAGAATTTCAAAACCTCTGGGACAGGAGCAGTGATAGGGTCTAAGCCCTTGAGTTGAGCCCAGATAGCAAACCTCTTCCACTTACTGAGGTACAATTTGTTAGTGGTGGGTTTAAAATGTGAACAACTTCCGGTCTAGTGTGTGGCTTCTGACTGCTGTCAATTTCAGAGATTGAAGAGACTGATGCCAATGTCCCGACTGATGGATTAGCAAATCCGGATCAGGTCTAAGGTCCACGGATCGCCCCACTGCATGCTTTTTCAGGTAAGGAAACCATATCTGACGAGGCCAGTATGGGGCAATCAGAATCATTGAAGACCTTAGCTGGGAAGCTTTTGAATGACTTTGGGAAGGAGTGGGATTGGAGGAAAGCATAAAAACAACCCTGTTGGCCAGGGGTTGAGCTAGCCATCCATGGCGGTACTTCCTGATGTGGAAATCAAGAAGAGAAATCTTGGTGTTTTGTTTGGTTAGAGACCATTCGTGAGGAGAGAGAATTGTCCTGCTTAATTTGTCCGCCAATACATTTGACTTTCCGGGATGTGGGTGGCTACCAAAGAGGTTGTTAGCTACAGCCATTCCCACCCCTCATCCTCTCTCTGCAAGGGATGGGATCTGATGGTCCCTCCTTGTTTGTTCAGATCAGCCCTCATCTCCAACACGTTGATGTGGAGAAGAGTTTTCGTCGAGCCAGAGCCCTGAAAACTAGCCCCAGACCATGACCCCCCCCCCCCCCTCTGGGATCTGGGGAGTCATCAGGTAAGGTTTGCCCTGATCTAAGTTGGATGTCTGAAGCCACCAGCGCAGGTCCCTTTGCATATTTCCGTAATCATGATGAGATGATTGAGTGGGAGATCTTGAAAGGTCCATTGAGTTGATAAGAGCCACTGAAGAATCCTCATGTGTAACCTTGCTAGAGGAACTAAAAGTACCGTGGCAGACATTGAGCCTAGAACCTGTAGGACCATCCTGGCTGGGGCTTTGGATCTCGAGATCAGAGCTTGCACTTGGCCCTGTAAGGTTCGGATCCTTTCGGCAGAAGAAAAGACACATCAAATCTTGAGTCTATCTCTCTCCTATATAAACTTTATGCTGAAGAGGGCAGCAAGACAGACTTTGACCAATTGAATGTAATCCCCAGGAAACACCCAGGGAGATGGTGGCTTTGAGGTTGTCCATAAGTAGATGCCTGGTGGTGGCAGTCAGGGCTGTGGTGAGGCCAAAGGCAGAGCACAAAAAATTGGTAATGACTGGCTCAGGCTGAAGCGCGATACTTCTGGGACTGCTGATGTGATGTATATGTAAATATAATAGGCCCTTGTCTATGATGGAGATCACCAAACATCCTTCTCCAACAACGGGAGAATGATTGCAACGCGTTCGAATTTTTTTTTGATTTCAACGGGATAGTTCAGTCTGCTGCTCCAATATTGGTCTCAGGTCCCCTGTCTTTTGGCACTAAAAGAACCTGGAGTAATTGGAGTATTTCCTAATCCGATTTGGTCTGTATTTCCCTTGACTGGGTGGTGGGTCCGGGTTCTCTCTTGGGAGGAGGAGGAGTATTTGAATGGGATGATGTAACCTCCCATCTGTCCTGAGTGATTGACTCCCAGGCTTTTAGGTGCTTGGCAAAGCGACACCCGACTGGCTCGCAGCAGCACAGCGGGGCAATCCCTCATGTCGTGTGGGAGGCTGAAGATGCCTCTGGACGGGGAATCTTCCTGCTGTTGGGAGAAAAACTTGCGAGATTTCCGAACCCATTTTTTCCCTCCTTTGGCCTTTCTTGCTCACAGCGGGTAGGGTGTTCTTCACTTGGGTCCAAAACAATGAGAAGACTTGAAGGCCTCCGCAGAACTGACTGACCAGATCCCTCTGAGCCTAGTAAAATGTGCCAAATAATTCAGAGACCCTTAAAGGTAGGCCGCTGAAGTCAGAGATGCCACCACCATGGCATCTACACCCAGGAGGCGGAGGGGCTGAGCCCCAAAGGCCTTGAGGAGCACTGATTTGTCCGCAGAGGGGGGGGGGCCTCTGCATCATCCATATCCGTGTCCGATGTGATAGACTCAGTCTCCACGCCCAGGAAGGTGCTGGGTAAAACCGGCTAAGGCACTCCTCATGGCCCTGAAAGCCGACCTCCAGAATGTAAGGGAGCCGACCCTGAGATCTCCACAGGCTCCCAGACCAGCAAAGTCTTTGGAGCACCCTGTCTATATCAGAAATGGACTAGGGGACTGGCTCCGGCTGACTCGATGAGAATCGGCGCGCCGGAAACACACACACCAGATCGTGAAAAGAGGTTTAATCAACCCTTTAAGATTAAATTATTTTTTCCCTCCCTGAGGACCCTAGAGGAAAAAAGCGACACACGCTGCATGACCTCCTGCAAGTGCTTTGCCCTAAACAATAAACACAAAGTAGATGGTCATCAGTAACAGACATCTTAAAAGCACATTTAGTACATTTTTAAGGCCAAGGCCTAGGGGCTTGAGACATAATGCTAACAATTCCTGACAGGAAATTTAATCACTGTAGAATCGGTAATGACAAAAAAAAAGGGCTTACAAAAACTGTGTAAAACACAACCTTAGGTGCACACAATAAATTTCAGTACTCAATCGAACACATATCAATATAGCATAGCAAATATAATAGCAATAGCAAGCAGCGTAAAAGCGCTTTTTTTTTTTTATACAAGCAAACAAAAAAAACAAAAAAAAGTTAATAAAGCTACTCAGCCCAGCCAGCTCGTCGAGACCACGTCTTGGATCTGGGGGACTGTTGTGGTGCATCCCTGGGATAGTAAGCTCAGCCAATAAGATCATTCAGAATGTAGGCGAGATAGGATCACATAACATCAACAGATAACCACAGACTCCTGGATAGTCTCCATTGTCAAAAATGGTTATTTTATGGGTCAGAAGTCACCTCCTCAACTCTAAGGTCTTCCTCAAACTCCTACTTGCCACCTCCCTCATCTTCCTTTGGTTCTGTGGGAGCTGGTGGAACAAGGAACCATTCAATCTGTCCCCTTGACACATCACATAGCAGCTTTTTTATTCCAGAATGTTTCTGTATCCCAGGAAGATGGGTTTGTGGAGGCTCACCCAAGACCTGTCATTTCTCAACATTTTTCTCAAGGTCCCTTCTTTCAGGATGTTGTCTCTTGAGACACTTTATACTTTCTTGCCTCCTAAAGCCTTTCTGGTATCTCTGGATTTAAGAGATGCTTACCTCCATATTTCTATTCACCCTCTCATGAGGAAGTTTCAAGTTTCTCTGTTTCTTCTTCTTACTGTCATTTCTCTGCTTTTCCTTTTGGTTTTACTACAGTTCCATGGGTCTTTACCAAATGTATGGCCTCTGTGGTAGCCTTCTGCAGACTTCAGGGAATTCAAATATTCCCTTATTTGAATAATCTTTTAATTCAATCTCCCTTTCAACAACTCCAGCTTCAGAATCTACACTTCATTATGCTTTATCTGCACAGTGCGAGGTTCACCCTCAATCTCAAAAAGTCTGTACTAACTCCCTCTCAGTACAAGGTGCTTTTGGGTGCAGGATTCAGACCATTCCAATGTTGGCCTGTCTCCTGCTTCCCAGGGTCCTCTCTTTGACTGCTAATTTTCAACATCTTCCTTTTACCAGTTCTTCCTGCAATGGAATTTCTCCATGCTCTGGGGTACATAGCATCCACCAATCCCATGGTTCCTTTGCCAAACTCCACATAAGAAAATTTCAATGGTATCTCAAGACCATTTGGTTCCAGCACTGCCACCCTCTGGAGTATCTGGTCTCTCTCTTACCTTGTCTCAAGCTCAATGGTGGATTCACCAGACTTCCCTGAATCCAGGTTTGCCTTTTCAGATTCCTCAGGAGTTGTACATGGATGCTTCCAATCACAGTTGTGGAGCTACCCCCAACAACCTAAAAGTCCAGGGTCTACGGTCCCATCAACAACTGGTAGACCATATCAAAAGCAAGGAGATGAGGACTCTACTTCGATCTCTCCAGGCTTTTCATTCCCTTTGGATTCCAGGTCTTCTAAAGTTTTTACAGACAATGCCATAGTCATGTGTAAAGTACAAAAAGTGGACTTTGTTGACACAAATAAAACACTGTTTTATTCACGGTACAGGTAAGCGCTTTCGTCGGTTACAATAATCCAACTTCTTCAGACCAAGAAATAAAACACACCTTAGCCTTATATATTGTCCGTTAGAGCTAAATGACAAATTACATCTGTTAATTACAATTAATTAACCAGTCATATCTATTGCCTTAAAATAGATACAAACATTTAAATATTTCTCACAAAATGTGATACCATACATTAATAAAACCAGTATCATAAATGCAAATAATGATAAAATTAATATAAGAAACACATTTGGACACATTCAAATATTTAAAAACTGAAGCATCATGATAAGAACCCATATTACCCAACTAACATTCTAATGGTACTCAGTACGTACAGAGGAGAATGTGTACCAACCTTAGACACGATTTAGACCTATGTAGTCATAACTCTAGATATTAGTTAAAAATCACAAATCCCATTTAATATACTAAAGGTGTCAGTTAATAAACCAAAACATACATCTTATGAATAAATATATATCTACATAAATAAATGCATTAAATAGGTCATGTGGTACATTAACATGTAAGGGGACACAAAATCTTACCTTCTTTGCAGGTTGGCTCTTCAGGCTTGGGATTTTGCAGTCCTCCTTTACTTGCTTTTTCAGGCGGTTCATATTCCTTCAGAGCACAGTCTGGTGGCAGATTTTTTCAGCAGGTCCAGGACAAATCCTCATGAATGGATGTTTCACAGGGAGATGTTTCTGGACATTGTAAATTACTGGGGTATGCCTCAGGTAGATCTTTTTTCCTCCCCTCTGAACAGACAATTTTCCTGTTTTGTTTTAGAATGCCAAGTCCTCTGGCTTGGAAAGTGGATGTCATGCCTTTTTCTTGGAAAGGGGTGTTCTGTATGCTTACCCCCCACTTCCTCTACTACCAAGGATCCTGCACAAGATCATGTGGGACACACCCAAAATCATGCTGGTGACTCCCTTTTAGACCAGACAGTACTGGTTCCTCCTTCTATTTTACCTGGCTAGGAGCAATCATCACAAGTGACCTCACAAGATGGATCTTCTCACACAAGAGACGGGTCCTCTCATTCACCCTCACTTTTCCACCCTTAAGTTGACACTTTGGTTGATAGGGTTTTGATTCCTTTCAATCACCAATTTTCTCAGGACATGCTTTGGGTTTTACAGGAGGCCAGAAACCCCACTAGGAAATCCTGTGTGGCTAAATTTAAGAGATTTTCTATTTGGTGTCTCAAGCATGACCTGGACCATTTTTCTGTGGGAGTTCCTACAATCCTTTCTTATTTGTGTGCGTTGCTCAACTCTGGTTTGGTATATTCATCTGTTAAAGTACATCTGTCAGCCATTTCAAATTGTCTGCCTCTGAATCCACCTTAGGCTTCTAGTTTTTAAGTCAACCATTTTTAAAAGGTGTCCTTCATATCCAACCTCCAACAAAGCCTATTCCTCCTTCTTGGGATCCTAATTTTGTCCTTTAGAAATTGACTCAGTCCTCTTTTAAGCCTGCAGTTTCTTCTTCTCTACAACATTATACTTGGAAGACTATTGTTGCAAGCTGTTACTTTTGCCAATAGGGTCTCTGAACTTCAATCACTCATGGCGGTTCTTCCTTTATTATTATTTCATAAGGACATGGTGTCTCTTCGTACCGATCCTTCTATTATGTCTAAGGTGGTTAATGACTTGTCCTTGAATCAGTCCATTCATCTTCTTTCCTTTTTCCCTTCACCACAGACTACTAGTGAAAGGGTTCTTCACACCTTGGATTTATATAGCTAGCTCAGATATTACTTGGATAAGACAAAACATCTCAGGAAATCTGAGCAACTTTTTGTTTCCTTTCATGTCAGAAAATTGGGTTTGGTGGTGTCTAAGCAATCCATCTCCTCCTGGATTTCTAAGGCCATTTCTTTTTGCTATTCTTTTCATGGCGTGCAATTTTACTCTTCTGCTCATGTTCATTCTACCAGGGCAGTGGCCTCTTCTGGTGCTTTTTCAAGGCTATGGATACAAGATCCATCTTGGGAGCTGCTACTTGGTCTTCTGTTCACAATGTTACCAATCATTACAAGTTGGATGTTATTAACAGGGACAGGGCAGGTTTTGTCAGGGCCACCCTTCATAGGTTTGTAGAGGTCTCTTCTATGTCTTCGTTCGCCCATATTTTCCAGTAGATTTTGTACTCTCCCAAGAGTAAGGAATACTGTAACAATGATAAGGAAGAAAACAGCACAGCTGTGTAAGGTCTACCATCACAGCAGACGTCCTACATCTCACTACTGCAGTATTCTGTCCCCCCATCCTGCCCACTGTTATTTTCTGTTTACCTTCTTCTGGCCAAAGGATCTTTCTTCCATCTTTTTCTCCTCCTTCTTCCCTTCCTGGATGTGCATGTTATTTTCTTTCTCTGGGGGTGCTCTGGATCTTCTGGGGCACTTCAGTTCCGTGGATTAGACATCTGTACATCACATATTTATATTATTCATTGCATGTAAAACATACGCCTGACATGATGCCTGGAATGTATAAAGGTTTTGGTATGCTGACAGGGCATTCTGTTATCCCTGGCATGATATCCCAAGAGTAAAGAATATTGTAACAGTGAGAAGTAGGACATCTACTGTTATGGTGAGATGTTACACCACTGTACTTCATAACTGCTCCCAAGCAAAAACATCATTAAATCAAGCAATCATCTGAGGAAAAGTGAACACTTGTTTGGAATTAAGATGAAGTTTACCTTCTGAAGCATTAGAGTGACTGGACACCAACACTGTCCTCATCAGATCTTCATCATTAAAGGTCTCTAGCCAAACTAGCACTAAAGTCATGTATGGGAACTCACCTACCAATATTATATGTTGGCTGAACACTATCAGCCAAGGAAACCATGTCAGCTTTATAAAAAGCTATAATATGATTATCCATTGAATGATGAAGCTTCTGTTTCTTTTTCTGTGAACTTCGCTACTAGATATAAATATCTGGGAATAGAGTGTTAAGTCTGGCAAGGGGTGTCTTACCCCAGACTACTCCTGTACCTAAAGAGTTTGGTTCTCCTGTACTTGTGCCAGATACTGGAACTGTCCCAGAGGATGTGTCTAACCCCCATTCCATAGTGGTCGGCAAAGAAGCCTCTGGCAGAATCACCAACCGTACGCCTAGGCATATTTTTATTTTTTTCTTTTTAGGTGCAACTGGATTTGATTGGGGGGTAGCACCAGATTTGGAATCTGTCAAGTCGGGAAGAGAACACCAGCCAGAATAATAAACTGACAGTACCGGAAAATGTACCACAATAAGGGTTTAACGTTTCTAGTAAAAGGTATGTCCACACAACTAAACTTTGCCAAACTGTATTATTATCAGGGAAAAAAAACAGTTTGAAGCGTCTGCATAATTATTTTACAACTGGTAGAATTGAAAGAATTTCCAGTATATACAAAGTCCACATACCAAAGCAACAAGTGTTTCAACAATTGGCTAATTTCTGGTGTCATTCTAAGGGGATCCAGTATCTGTCTGCCTGGGATGACATGACTGACAGACCTCGATGCTTTGCCAGAGATGGCCTGCATCTGTCACCCCTGGGCTTCCTGATACTGGCCAAGGCTCTTGCCACCGCTACAGTGCCTTTTTAGGCGATGTTCCAAAGACCAAATAACCACTGTAACAGCTACAAATAAATGCAATCTGAGGGTCATGCTGCTCAACACTAGAAGTCTAAATCTCAAAATGCACTTGCTCGAAGCACTCCTGAAATGGAGAACACTGACATTTGTGCTGTAACAGACACTTGGTTCAAGGCAGCAGAAAGCACCCCTGCACTACCAGGCTATAACTCATTCCACACCTTTCGGCCCCAGAACTTGGACCGAACCTCCAAAGGGGGTGGTGTTTCCATATTCATAAAGGATTCGCACACCTCCAGACTGGCAGCCCAACATAACGCATTGGAGATACTTCAGGTGCACCTAACATTGGGTAAGACAGAGATTCAGGTCGTAGCCTGCTATAGGTCCTCAACCATGACCCAAGACTCACACTCCATGTTCCTAAGCACCCTGGAGAATATTAGGGTCCAACCTAACACTCTCATACTGGGAGACTTCAACTACCCCTCCATTAACTGGAAAAACTACTCATGTACCAATACACTTGCCCGTTTTCTGGGATTCATTAATTCCAAGGCTCTGGACCAGCTCGTTCTTACCCACACTAAAGGTAGCAACATCTTTGACCTGGTCATTACTAACATGGGCGACCGTTGCTCTATACCAATAGTCTACTCCTCCCTGGTTAGATCTGACCACAAACTAATCACCTTGGAAATCCACATCCCTCTCTCCCCCCACCCCCGTGCAAAGGTAACCACCATGAAAACCTTCTCCAAAGCTAAATCTGGGCTCCTAAAAACAGACGTGGCTAACTTCACGGCACCCATGCAATTGGAGAACAGCTGCATGACCCCCAAATCATACACTAATGCCCTGTATGAACACATGCACAAATGCATGGATCTTGCCATACCCAATAGAACCAAGACGCTCTCCTCCAAAAAAAAAGGAAACCAATCTGGTGGTCCTCTGCCATAAACAAACTCTACAACAGAAGGAGGAAACTGATGCGAAATAAGGTGAAGTCCCAAGACTGGAAAAACTCCCTTATCAGCCTCAACAAAAAGTTGAGATCCTTCATCAAATCCTAGCTAGCTATGAAAACAGAATTGCAGCAGATAGTAAAGACAACCACAAGGCCTTCTACAGTTATGTAAAGAATCTCCACAGCAATACCCAGATTTGCTCAGAGCTGTTGCACAATGGCACCTCCTATACCGAGCCAACAGATATTGCCAATGTACTGGCCAACAGATTCAGTGCCAACTTTACACTTCTCTCCCCCCACCCCCCAAAGGACAAATCACAATACCAGTAGATTGTCAAGCACCCAGGTTAAAATGGCACTGTCCAAGGCCAAGAATACAGTTTCTATGAGACCTGACAATATCCCTGGCTGTCTTTTACATGAACTACAGAGTGAGCTGGCACCTCACTTGTGTGCCCTGTACAATCACAGTCTCACCTCAGGCGTTGTCCCTACCGAATGGCACACTGCTACAGTCATCCCTCTCCACAAAGAAGGAGCGACAACAGACCCTGGGAACTTTCGCCCCATTAGCCTGACAAGTCTGATATACAAAGCTATGGAACGCATCATCATGGACCTAATAAACAAGGATATAGGGAATCTCCAAACTCTGGATCCCCCACAGTCTGGTTTTGTGAAGGGTAGATCATGCCTGCTCAACCTGGTCGACTTCTTTGAGTCGGTCACCGGATCTGTGGATGAAGGCAAAGTGGCTCATACAGCCTACCTTGATCTAGCCAAGGCCTATGATTCCATTTCCCACTCAGGAATTATAGAAAAACTCACTAAGCTAGGCATCAACCCCTATATCACTAGGTGGGTTGCAAACTGGCTCACAGTTAGAACCCATAGTGTGAAAGTAACTGACTCCAAGTCAGACTGCCAACCAGTCACGAGTTGAGTCCCACAGGGTTCGGTCCTGAGTCCTCTCCTGTTTGGTATCTACTTCTCTGAAGTCCAGGCCAACTCTGTCTGACAAAGTTCGCAGAAGACTGCAAGTTGGGAGCCATAATTAACTCCCCAAGTGATGTTGACATCCTACACAAAGGCTTCACTGAGACCAACAACTGGTGTCAGAACCACGGCCTTAAGCTCAATGCCAAAAAATGCGCCGTCATCCCCTTTGGGAAAAAACAGGTTCCCATTTACCACATCGATGGCAGTCCACTGAACACAGAAGGCATCATAAGAGATCTGGGAATACAGGTTGACAGCAACCTCTCTTTTGACCACCACATTGCCACTGTGGTCAGAAAATCCTTCTATGTGGCACATCTCATTACTAAGGGTTTTGCATCCAGGAAGAAAGAGGTCATTGTCTCCCTCTACTCTTACCTCATTAGATCAGTCATCGAGTACAATGCCCCATTTGGCATGTACCTCACTAGACACCTGCAACAACTGGAGAGGCCGCAAAAGTACCTCACAAAGAGGAGCCTAGGCCTTAAACACTTGTCCTATATGGACAGAGTCAAAAAACTCCAACTATTCTCTGTCTCATATCACCTACTTAGAGGCAATCTCTGCTTGACTTACAAAGCTATGTCTGACCCAGCTCTTTTAGAAATGCTACATCTAAAGAAATCCCAATCCCTCCGCACTACACGCTCCAGAGACCTCAACCTCATTACCACAATCAACAGAACAAGCCTGAGGGACAGGTTCATAACCCAGAGACTGCCCATGCTATGAAATAGAGTTCTCATACATGTCAAGCGGAGTGCCTCACTGGCCCTGTTCAAGAGAAATCTTGATGAGTGGATGGGAAATAGAAAATTCACCCGGGGATCACTCCAGTGGCTCTACTCGACATAGGCACTAGAAACTAAGGTCGGGTGGCACGATGCCAGGGTACTCCTATGGGCTAGGCTTGTAAAAGCTCCAGGGCCATTAGCCTAGTACACACCTATGAACCTAAGTGTGCCAAGCTAGTGTTAAAATTAGCTCCACACACATTTAACCACATTAAACTTCCATACAATAATGTTTATTAGCTTTTTAAACTATTTTTTCTTGTCAGGGAGAGTAAAATCTCTATCAGCACATTCAAATAACATAATTTGCAGTAAAATCTTGATCTGATGTTAAAAACACACACAGTAGTTACACATATAGTAAATAATGTATAAATGCTGAACTATCTAAGTTCTGCAATGTTTTCCTGTCAAAAGATAAGAATAAAGCACAATAACAGTAAAGGCAGGCCCCTAGTGTCTAACAGCACACCTATACACTAAACTTCTGAAAGAAATAGTGAAAGCTTTCTCAGAAACAGTAAACATTTGTCAAAGATAGAACCAAATAAACACTGCTATAAGCAGAAATGCACACATGAATTATTGTAAACACTGACAGAAATAACATTTTCAAATTATTTTTAAATAAACATGAAAACAGAAAGAGAATAATAAATCTAATAACAGAATGAGTGGAAGGGGGTCCCGAAATGGGTCTTATCTGAGCAGTAATCTGAGAAAAAAACAGCACTGGATCCTGTGAAGAGTCAGAGAACTTTATTCTTTAGATGGTAAAAAAAAAGGCTGAACACTCACCTCCTGCCACAGCCAAAGGTTTCCCTCTCAGGATATTCTCAGCTAATTAGCTGTCACAGGAAGAGACACAGAGAGGGGAGACTGAGCTTTGGGAAGCTGAACAATACTGGGTTACCCTGGCCAATAAATAACCCAAAATGCCACTGAGGCAGTGGGAATGAAGAACATCTTCTTTGGACTTGGATGAAGATACATTTACTTATTAAATGGGCTACAAAGAAAGATTTCCTGACTACTGCTGCTGCATGGTAGGCAAAAGAGAGTTTTCTTCAGTGACTTTCTTGAAGAAGTTTACTAAATGAAATAGACATGATCTCCCTTTGACAAAACTATATTGTTGTGGGTCTAAAACATTGATATTTTCAAATCAGGCCTTACGAAATTATATGCCAAATTAATACACCTCATGGTTTTGCAAACTATGCTTATTAGGCCAATGGGTCTATAGTTCCTGGGATATGACAACATACCTGTCTGTATACTACATGAACTCAGGTAAGAGCTCTCAGCACCACTAGGCACCCCTATTCAACCAAAGCCTATGCACCAGCTTCTTCACAGAATGGAGGACAGCCACTGTCATCCCTCTACACAAAGGCGGAGCGTCCACCAAACAGGCAGTTACAGGCCCATCAGCCTCACTAGCCTGATCTGCAAGGCCATGGAACACATTATCATGGACCTTATAAACAAGGACACTGGCAACCTCCAAATGCTTGATCCCACACAGTTTGGTTTTGTCAAAGGTAGATCTTGCCTGTTGAACTTGGTTGCCTTCATCAAAACAGTCACTAAAGCCATGGATGAGGGAAGACAGTGCACACTGCCTACCTTGACCTAGCCAAAGCTTTCGACACTATTCCCCACTCGGGCATAATAGATAAACTCTCCCAGCTAGGCATCAACCCATATGTTACCAGATGGGTAGCTAACTGGCTTACTGATAGAACCCACTCAGTTGAAATAGGGGAAGCCACCTCTAAAAGTAGACCCGTAATAAGGGGCATACCCCAAAGATTGGTCTTGGGGGCTCTACTGTTTGGGATATACTTTTCTGAGGTGCAAGCCAAAACCAGTGGTCTGTGGCTGACCAAGTTTGCAGATGACTGCAAGCTGAGCAGTGTCATAAATTCCTCTAGTAATGTGGCCATCCTCCAAGAGGGCCTTACCCAAACTAGAAAAACAAATGGCACTAACGGAGCAAGAGAATTCACCAATGTATGCCCAAATACTAATAATTCCACAGTAAAGATGCTGCAAAAAGATATTTATTGCAAGAAATAATCGGATCCACAAAAGTAAAACAAGCTTTCGTCCCTGCTCAATCAAGGACTTTGTCAAAATAATTTAATTACTACTACCTTCAAGTTTAAATAGCAATCAGACATATAAAAACACACCCCCCCACCTCCCTTTATACATCCAATCATAAAACATTATTCAGTATACAATATCAGAAAAATATTCAGGAAGGTTGTTCTTTTACCATTAATAACATAACAGTGAAAATGAACAACAAATATTCAAGTAATAGAGAGAAAGTTGTGTATTATGCAGTCTGCACGAAATGTCTGTTTTTACATAGGTAAAACAAAAAAAAAATTGAACGGAATTTGTGAACATGTAAGGGACATTAAAAATAGAAAAGAGACCAATGCTTTGGCTAGACACAACATGGAATACTCTGATCATATGTTTAAATTTAAAATACTGCAAGTAATTATGTTGGATGCAAGAGGTGGTCCATGGGCACTCGTTTTAGAAAAGCATTATGCCTTATGGCAACTGAAAATGAATGCCCTACAGTGGCCAGGGCTAAATGATTGTTTCTCCCTTGCATGTTTTTAAAAATTAAAAGCACTAGAGAGATGAATTATAAATTATAAGTTATAATTTTTATACACATGAGTTTTTAATATGTATTTTCTAGTTATCTATTTATCTTCCTATTCATTATCTTAGCACTATTTTACTGATATTGTATATTTAACAATGTTTTATGATTGGATATATATATAAAGGGAGGGGGGACGTGTTTTTATATGTCTGATTGCTATTTAAAATTGAAGGTAGTAGTAATTAAGTTATTCTGAGGGAGTCCTTGATTGAGCAGGGACGAAAGCTTGTTTTACTTTTGTGGATCCGATAATTTCTTGCAATAAATATCTTTTTGCAGCATCTTTACTGTGGAATTATTAGTATTTGGACATATATTTGTGAATTCTCTTGCTCCGTTTGTGCCATTCATTTTTCTGGTTTTGTGGTGCTTTTTTATTGTGCCTTACCTAAACTAATGACTGGTGCCAGAAGCATGGCCTCAAATTGAATGCCAAAAAATTCATCATTATCCCCTTTGGGGAAAATGACATTCCCACTAATTATCACGTTAGTAACAACATACTAAACATGCATTCAGTCGTGAGGAACATTGGCACCCAAGTTGATAGCAACATGACTTTTGACCACCACATTTCCTCCATTGTACGGAAGGTTTTCTACATGGCCCACCTCATAAGTAAGGGTATTTCATCCAGGAACAAGGAGGTCATAACATCCCTGTACTCCTCCCTTATCAGACCCATTATTGAGTAGAGTGCCCCTTTGGCATTTGTATTGCCAGGCACATGCAGCAGTTGGAGAGACCACAGAGGTTCCTGACCAGGAAAATCCAGGGTCCCAAACACCTATCCTATACAGATAGGCTAATATCTCTGTACCTCTACTCAGTCTCGTACAGACTGCTCAGAGGTGACCTGTGTCTTGCATACAAGGCCGTCTCAGACTCGGCCTTGACGGAGTTGCTGCATAGCCGTAAGTCAAATTCCACTCGCACAACCCACACACAAGGCCTCAACCTTGTCTGTGACATTAATAGAACTTGTTGGTGGGATACATTTGTGTCCCAACAACTCCTCCATCTGTGGAATATACTCCCTCTCCATGTCAAGCAGAGTACCTCACTAGCCCTCTATAAAAGGAATCTGGACAACTGGATGGGAAACAGAAAATATACCCCTGGGATCCCACCTGTGTCCCTGCTGGACAGGGAAAACAGGTGCTGACTTTGTGAGAACATGGGTGAAATTCTTGGCTAGGCTTATAAGGGCCTCCAGACCAATAGCCTAATATCGTCCAATGAACCTATGAGGTGTTACCCATTATGAAGGGGCTTAATGATATCTATTTTCTATAACTCAAGAACATACCCTGTGGCTATGCTTAAGTTTTAACAGTTTTAGGAAGACTTCAGAGAAGGCTTGTCTGGGGCCATTGGTTAAGCAGCCAATAATTCTAATGGACACAATCTCAATCATATCTGCTCATATGACTACAGATACTGCTGTCGTACCTAGCTGTCCAACAAAATTTAAGCAGCTGAAGTCTGACATTTTGCATTATACTCTGTTTTTTTCTATTGAGAACTTCTTCTCACTACACTGAAACAATAGTGGTCTTAAATGCCTCTTTCATATGTGGATTATACATTAGAAGTAACAATTCTTATTACTTCTTAATAAAGAATTTCTTTGTCTTTGGACTTGTGATCCAATTCCCTCTCAAAATTTAAGACTCATGCAGTAAACTGCATTACTTGACGATACAGTTGTATATGCAGTTTTACACCAAAAAACACCAGCTAAGTCAATTTTATATCTGAGAGCGTTATATATTTTTCTGAGAAATTTGCTATAATATTTCCCATGGTTACAGAGAAATTGTCTTTTTTTGCTTGGTACCATCAAGTAGTCTTATACAGTCATTTGAATGCTCAGGTTTTGCAATTCATTTCACAAAAAAAAATGTATAGTTTGCATTTTTGAAGTTGACACACTCATCATGTATCTTAATCAAATTATTCCTATGTTTTTACAAAAAGAAAAGCCAAAAAATAATCTATTATAGGAAAAGTAATATTTTCTGTCATTTTATATGTAAAAAAAACACGTTTTATATGCTCTGAGAGGTATAACCCATATCTGGGATTCTGTTATCAATTTCCCTAAACTTACTGTATTATGCAAAGCAAAATGAAAGTGGAATTATCAAGTGCTCATGTCCAGAAAATGTCATTAATATATTAACACAATAGAGAGATATTGTCATTTGAAGTTAGAGTGGAATTCAGGCCAGAATGGCCTTTGTAAACTAACAAGAATTCAACTTTTACAAAAAGATCAGCTGAAAAGAAAAATGTAATTTTTTAGTCCTGTTCAGAGTGAAATAAAAGATATCAAAACATAAAGTCAGTCAGCATTATTCTAAACCTAAAAGGAGTATATGCACTTCTGTACAAAAATTATCTTTTTATTCTCTGTATATGCTGAGGCATAAAAAAAAAAAATTAGTTTTAAAAACTTATTTATTTTTTCATTAAAATTCAAAATGCAGCTGCTCCTTTGTCTTTAAGGATGAAACCCAGTCCACTAACATAGGTTCATAGGTAGGTACTAGACTATCGGCCCAACGGCCTACGTAAGCCTAGCCAACAAGGTTCCCTGGCTTATGCCACCCAAGAAAGTTATTTTCCTGTGCCACTGTCGAGCAGAGACACAGAAGTGATCCCCGGGGTGTATTTCCTATTTCCCATCCACTCATCAAGATTTTTCTTGAAGAGTGCTAATGAAGAACTTTGCTTGACATAGATGGGTAGCCTGTTACAGAGTATGGGAAGTCTCTGGGACAGGAATCTATCCCTCCAGCATGTCCTGTTTATTGTGGTGACAAGGTTTAGGTCCCTAGAGCGTGTAGCTCGGAGGGATTGGGATTTCTTTAGGTGTAGCATGTCCAACAGATCTGGGTTTGACATAGCTTTATATGTTAGGCAGAAATCAACTCGGAGTAAGCGATATGCTACAGAGTAAAGCAGGAGTTTTTTGAGACAGTCAGTGTAGGGCATTTGTTTGAGGCCAGTAATCCTCTTTGTGAAATACTTCTGTGACCTTTCCAGCTGCTGCAGATGTCTTGTGAGGTACATTCCAAAAGGGGCGTTGTACTCTATAATGGATCTAATGAGTGCCGAGTAGAGGGGAACAATGACCTCTTTTTTCCTGGATGAGAACCCTTTTATGATGAAGTGAGCCATGTAGAAGGACTTCCTGACTACTGTGGCGATGTGACTATCAAAGGAGAGACTACTGTCCACCTGGGTCCCAAGGTCTCTTATCACACATTCGGTGTTAAGTAGAATGCTGCCTATGTGGTAGTTCATGGGTACAGAGTTTTTACCAAAGGGGATGACACTGCACTTTTTGGCATTGAGCTTGAGGCAATGGCTCTGACACCAGACATCTGTCTCAGCGAGGCCCTTCTTTGGGCCTATACAAGCCTGGCCATAACAATTTTTATATTATGCAGTAGCGTTCCTGAAACTTTCATGAATAAGTATTGAACCATTTTGGAGATATAAGCTTTTAAATTGAAAGAGCAAAAGTGGGGAAACCAGCCAATATTCTGTGTACAGTCTGACTGAAAATGTTCAACATTTAAGAGTTACTTAGAGCACGTTTATTGACATTTTTTGGGGGGGGGGAATCACTGCCACTCAGTATGGGTTTGTGCCAGATAGAATGATTAAATCAAGCAATATAAGCAATAATGTATAAAGCTAAAATACATACATTCTGTGTGTGTGTGTGTGGGGGGGGGGGGGGTCCTCCCTTAAAGCTGTTTTGATTGTGGCATTACAGTTAGTATTGTTGCCTCATAGTGCTTGCCTCTCTACTTCAGTTCTCAGCTAAGGAACTTTTTGTGGTTAGTGTGCAAATCCTTATTTTGCATAAGTATTTGTCAAGTGTTCTAGTTTCCCTGTACATGCTGAAGACATGCTTTAGGTGAATTAATCCTACCCCAGCTGTCTATAATTGTGCATATCTGTGTATGTGTGTGCATGTGTTTCTGTATGTCTGTATGGGATCTAAACCTTGTCATCATAATCAACAAAACATGCTGGAGGGATAAGTTCCTGACTCAGAGACTCCCCATACTCTGGAATAGACTGCCCATACATGTCAAGCAGAGCGCCTCCTTGGCCCTCTTTAAAAGGAGCCTTGACGATTGGATGGGAGGAAGGAAATTCACTCCAGGGATCACATCAGTCGCCCTGCTTTCTAACAAAAATTAAGGTCCACGGCTGATTCTCAACAACTATCAAGAAAATTAAGCCCTTATTTGGTACTCCCAAATATCACTCCCAGTTCAGTAACATGTGGACTGCCGCTTCACCTCATGGTGGGTACAGGGTACCATTAATCACTTTAAAGATTCTGGCTTCCCATTAGACCCTAATCTAGCCTTCTCAATGTAAATCAACCAAAGAACAGTAAAGTGAAAAGCCTCCTATGAATTTGCTGTATAATCACCCATTTACTTACTGCATATGCCAAAATAACTTGGAGCTCATGCTACCTATTCTTGAATAATGTCTTGCCAATTATGACCCCAGGTTATTTTATTTATAAATCACATTTTCTTACTGGTATTAACCCCTTAACGGTGGGAGCATGGTTATCTCAGCAACATGTGTAGCACCCAGAATAGAAGATGACACAGCTTGGGTTTCACATATCTCTTTTTTTTTTTAAATCAGTAAAATACTATTTAAAAAAAACTTCCACTTTCAGCATGCCTTATGTATAATTAGAATACACATTAATTGGAGGAATAAAATCATTTAGGTAAAACTACCACTAAAAATTAATGAAAATAAAACCTGAAAATGAAATAGTATGGCATTCATTTGCATGCATCTCACGTCTCCCTAAATCACAAAATAATTGGTCACAGCTGTACAATATATGTTTATTTACTGTACCTCCAAAGCAATCAGATTAGTTTACATTTAACTGATCTCTCTGCTTACAGATGATTCACACGTTATTTCTATGAAGAACTTCATGCAGTGTGGCAGCAGTTATCTCAGGTGTGGTATATAGGATGTACTCTCCTTTATTTGCATAATTAGGAAAGAAGATTGGCAATGAATAGGGTGTGAAATGTTTAATTCAGAAGCCACTTTAGAGAAGAAAAGATGTATTCACCCTTAAAGATAGCCCGTCTTTGTGAAATACTAGATACGGGGGAGAGGAAGATAATGCATGCAGTTTCGAAATCCTTCTGGCTGAAGTAATGGCTAACAGCAGGACAGTTTTTCAGAAGAAGATGGTTCAAATGGAGGTGTAGAGTTTCTAAGACCAGGTTCAGAACTGAATCCCTGATGGGAGGCCTCACTAAAAATGTTCCTTTGAGAAAGGTTTTACAGAGCTTATGACACTAATAAGTGTTCCTGAAACCCAGCATAGAAATTTTAAATGGCAGCTAACTAGACTTTAATTAAAAAAAAAAAAAAAAAAAAGAACCAGATTCAAACAGGGTAGCTAGGAAATGAAGAATGTCTACGATTGGGGCTGAAAAAGGGTTTATGTTCTGAGGATAGGCCCAAGAGACATTTCTCTTCCGCATATTCTGGTATATCTGTTAGAATTCTCATTACCTGTCTAGAGAGGGACTTATCACTGGCCATTATTGGAAGTGGATAAACTAGGTAGTCAGTTTCAAATTATGAAGGTCTGGGTGAGACTTCCAAGCAGAGTTCAGATCCTGCACTGGATCCCAAAAGCCATGGCAGCTTTTTGAGATGAGACCCTATAAGGGGAAACCAAGTCTATTGGGGCCACAAGTGAGTTATGAGGTTTACGGCTGCCTTGCACTTCACAGCTTTCTGGGTATTAGGGGCAGCTGTGGGTAAGCATATAAGAAGCCCAGAAGGCCATTGCTAGGACAGAGCATCCCTTAGTGACTGTCCTGGGGGGGGGGGGGGGGGTCATGCCAAAGTAATTGCTACATTTGGTGTTTTGGGGAGAGGCAAGCAGGTAGCATCACGGAGTGTCCCAGTGACAGAATATACTGAATGTACGGATGGCGCAGTGGTGCAGCGGTAGCATTGTCGCCTCACAGCAAGAGGTTCTCCGGTTCGATTCTCAGCTGGGGTGCCTTCTGCGCGGAGTCTGCATGCCCTCCCTGCGTTCGTGTAGGTTTTCTCTGGGTGCTTCGGTTTCCTCCCATCACCAAGACATGCGTCTGGAGCATTTCTCCCTGGGCCTCCACTGAAAATTTGCTTTGTTCAAAGTCGGACTTTCCCGGTAAACAAATTTTAAATAAATAAATAAATAAATAAATATGTGGTGGGCTACCACTGGATTGATGAACCACTTGTGATGCATGAGAAGACTTCTGCAGAGCCTGTCTGCTAGGCAACTGAATACTCCTGGAATGTGTATTGCTACAAAAAAGAGGTTCAAGGTCACTGTCCATTGCCAGACCCTAAATGTTTCTCAATACAAAGAGTAGGATCTGGTTCATCTGTGCATGCTGATGCATCAAACTACTGTCATGTTGTCTGTTCAGATAGATATGCCCTGGGGAAGGCAGTCCTGAAATTCCTGCAACACAAGAACCACCCTCAACTCCAAGGCATTTATTTATTTAAGCACTGGACATCTTGTCTGTCCACAGACCTTGGACAATTCTCCCTTCATAATGTCCCTCACTCATGGGAGGATGCATCCATGGTTATGATCACTACTAGAGTTGAAGGTAGGAATGTTTTGCCTGAGTGGACCACTGGAGACTGTAATCACCACCTCAGATGCTTCCTACATTGAGTCTATTATTTGGATACTTTTGGAAAGGGATGAATGGGTTGTGACCACTGAACCTGAAGAAGCCATTGCAAAATCCTCATGTGAAAACATGCAAAATGCACTATTAGTATAAATTTTGCCATTAGGCCTAATACATTCATAACTAAGGCTGCAGTAGGAGAGAGGTTGTAAAGCAGAGAATGCAATGCTGAATTCAAGGTTTGAATCCTGTCTGGTGGTAATGATACTACAGACCAATGCAGTGCCCAGAGGTTACGCTATAAATGTGATTTTCTGAACTGGCTGAAGGTTTAACTTCCACAGATTCCGAAAAAGATTCTATTGAGGGGGGAACTAGAAGCCAGTCGTCTAGGTATGGGAAAATACTGTACTCCAATAACAGTAAATGAGCTGCTACGACAGCCTAGGGGCTGTAGTGAGGCCAAGTGGTAGGACCTTGAACTTATAATGATGGCTCTTTGGGAAAGAAGAGACGCTATCTGTTTCTCTGCCACCTCGGCCTGACTGGGTGAGATGACTGGTAGTGGTATTTTTGGCTGAGAAAGTGTTAATAAAAATGGTATTACATAACTGCTGGAGATTATTCCTCTTATCCATTTGTCTTGCATGATGGCCTGCAACATTGCAGGGTAGAGGGAGAGACAGCCTCAGACTGCTTTCAGAGGGGAGCGATTGGGCAGACCTTCAGGGAACCTGTGATCTCTTGGCAGACAAGGAACTGCAATATCACAATAAAACAAAAACCAAACTGTAAATAAAAAACTACAAATTGGACAAAAATCCATAAATTGTTCAAAGTTTAATAAAACTCTAGTGTCTCGGCTTATATGCCTTCAAGGAGTATCAAGAAACTGCAATATCCCTGGTATTGTGGACCTCCTCAGCCTTTGGGCCTGCATCCGCTAAACTGGCTGCCTCTGCCCCCCCCCCCCCCCCATAAGAAGAGGAGTCGAACTGCTGACATTTACACTTCCTAAACCAGAATGAATGAGGTCTTTTTTGCTTCCTGCTGTACAATCTCTGAGGAATCTCAAACTTAACTCAGATGGCAGAAACAGTCTTACAGTCCTATTCACACTTCTCAGACAGGACAAGCAAGGAAGACTCACCAAATAGGGCACTTGTGAAGTAAACCTTGAAGTGATCTGCATAATCACAAAGACACAGCCATGGTCATGGCTTCTCACTGTTATGCCAGTTCCGGCTGCTCTGGGCTCTCGATCAGCCACTTTATGCATAAGGTGTATGAAGAGGTTGGTGATACTGGACATTGTGGTTAAGGTTGTTTCCAACTGTTTTCTTGACTCAGTCATCAGGAGAGCTTTCAGTGCAAATAAGACCTCCTGAGTTAAATCCCTCTGATATCTATTCATGTGTGTGGTGTAGTTTAAGGATCTTAACACAAAAAAGTGTCTGAAGCATACATGCGCTTACCAAGTGCTTGTTGATGTACCACATGACTGTTGTATTGTCTGTAACAACTTGAAGAGGTCCCGGCAATAAAAGATAATTCAGACAGTTGAGTGCCTTCATCACGGCAAGCATCTCCTTTACATTGTGCCTGCATCTGTCCTTTGTGTCCCACTCACCTTGCACTTTTAGCTCTCTAGAAACTGCTCCCAGAGCAAAGTCTGAGGCATCTGTGGTGACTGACTGCTTTGGAACAGGGAAAGAGAAGGGGAGACCTGGATTTAAGGATATTTGCTGTCTCCATCAAGTGATTTCTATTCTGACAAACCCCAGCACTTGCATTTCAAAAGGCAAAGGA
Organism: Protopterus annectens; assembly: GCF_019279795.1. Classification (NCBI taxonomy): domain Eukaryota; kingdom Metazoa; phylum Chordata; order Ceratodontiformes; family Protopteridae; genus Protopterus; species Protopterus annectens. The sequence goes on along the minus strand of NC_056728.1, from coordinate 375,292,253 downwards.
TGTTGGTGGTGAGACCAAAGAGGTTTCAGATACCACTGTATCTTTCTCATGTGGAGTCTTGCCAGACGTATCATGAGAATCACAGCTGCCCATGAGACCCAAAATCCTGAGCTATTCCCTCGCAGTGACCGAAGTCTGAGTGGAAAACCTTAGATATAGATCTATTTTTTCCTGTGGGCAAAAAGCTCTTTGATCTGTGATATCTAGCAGATACCCCAGGTACACAATCCTGTGTGATGGAGTCAATAAAGACTTCTGAATGTTCTACTGGAATCCCAGCTTGTTTAAGAGATCTCTCACCCATGTAAGAGATTCCTGACACCGTGAAAAAGACTCTGCAAAGGTAAGCAAGTCATCTTTTTATGGAAAAATGTGTATACCCTGCAGTCTGCAATGATCTATACCTGAAGCTATACTCTTTATGCAGTGGATAGCCCAAAGGGTAAGGCAGAGAACTGACAATGTGATCCAGACATGCAAAGCCTTAAGAAACGCCTAAAGTCTGGATGAATAGGGATGTAGTGATAAGCATCTTTTAAGTCTAGTGTTACCAGGAAATTTGAATGAGGAAGAAGCGGTAAGAAGTTGTGAAATGACATAATTTTGAACTTGGGCACTAACACAAACAGGTTAAGGAAAGAAAGATCCAGAACTGGTCTCCAAGCATTTCTTTCTCTGGTGCTAAAACATCCTTATCAGAGAGAGTACGATTTGAAGTAACTAAGTGTCTAGCAACAGTGGGGTCAACTAAAGCTATAGTTGCTGCGACAGGTTTGGGAATAGTGTATCAACATTTAAAAAACTGAGAAACTTTATACATCCTATCTTCCTTTTTAGGGGCAGCTGGCTGACTATCAGGAAAATAACATGTAGTAACATTCACATCCTCTAAAGCAGAAAGAACATGAGGAATAAAACTATTTCTCTACATAGGAAGAAGGAACTGGCTCTATCACCCCCTGGGGCAGCATGTGATGAAAGAGAGGTAGAAATAACAGTCTGGTCTTCTAGACGAGGGATTACACCCTGGAAAGGAGGAATTTCTTCCCACTGCCATCTGTAATCTTTGATGAATGATTTTCAGAACCCATTTGTCAGAAACAGTCTGTTGCCAAAGATAAAAGTGGAGATTCAGACTCTCTGTAAAGGAAACGGGTCTGTCAGGGTGGGAGGGGTGGGCAAGGTCCCTTAGACTGTCATTCTGACTTGTTGGACTGTCTTTGGTTTTGCGAGGTTCCAGAATTCTTTTTAGAACCATCTTGCCATTTCTTCTTAAATGTCTGCTTATCTGAAACTACTTTATAAGAAGGATCAACAGCCTGAACAGACCCAGTAAACTACTCGTGCAAGGAAATACAAGAAGGAGTAAATACACGTTTAGTTTTGTTTCTTTTTGACACAAAAAAAATGGAGCTAACTGTGTTAATAATGGTGGCGGCAGCTTCCCCAGAGATAGGCACAACATTCTGACAAAACATGGAAGCATACCCTGTTTCCTCTCCCAGGGCCGACAAGAGTATCTCTCCCATGCCCATTAAGGGGACCCCAAAAGCCACAGAGGATATGGCTAACCCCTGTCCATACTGACTGTAGGTGTTACACTAGCGGAACTCTGGGTAAAAGATGAGTGGTCTCAGGTACAACTAATGGCCACAGAAGAATCACCCACCTGCAGCTGAGGCAAACTGCTAGCCTACTGTGGTAGTAAAGTTTTCTTTTTCTTTTTCTTTTTGCATAAAAACGCAGGAAGAATCACATTAAAGTGCTCAAAAAATAAAATAAACACAATTTCACCACAGAAAATATGCTTTTCAAATACTTTATAAACAACTTTTAAACTGACTGGAAAAAAAAAAAAATTCTTATCTAAAGTATAAAAAGTATTATGCATTCAACAGTCATAACATAAAAACATAATTTAAAACAATAAAAACAAAGAAAGTATTATAAAACAGACAAACACATTTTTAAAATGGAAGTTTTATTTTTACCCAAAGGGAACTTACCTGCCCAACAAAGGCACATCATAAGCTGATTCTCAATCCTCAGTCTCAGAGAAGCATACTTCTTCAAGAGACAGGAAAGCAGTGAAGGGTTTGGCACCCAAACCCATCTTTTTAGTCAGCTCAGTTTGAACTGACTGATGGTTTGGGTATATGGAAGTAACCCTGAAGCTTTGGAAGCTGTCTGGCTTGTTATATCCTTGGCAGGATATAACCCATATAGCTAAGGCTACTGCAGCAGTGATCAATATGACGAACATTTATGCTATACTTTTTAGCATTTAGTTTAAGCTCATTTTCCCATACACAAGGTATTAACTAAAGTATGCTCCTTCTGAAGGGTGCAGGTATCTAAAGGAGTTCTGACAGTTACACCCAGCTTGCAGTTGTCCGTAAATTTGGTTAACCAGAAGCCCTGGTTTTAGTTTTTTGAGCTCAGAGAAGTATATGACAAACAGGAAAGGAGCCAGTACAAACCCCTTAGGGACTCCACTGGTTATCTTAACACTGCCACACAAGCTGTGTGGGTTTTGTCTTTCAGCCAAATGGCTATCCATTTTACCAAGTAAGGATCTATGTTTACTGATCTCAGTTTCCTTATAATTCTGGCATGAAGTACCAGAATTATTATCTTTTTAATACCAAATTCAATTGGGTACAATGATAAAAACAAAAAGCTTGTATGTTTCCAAATAGCAGCCTTATTTATTGTTTGCTTTTTCTAAACCCCATTTCACTATAATATTATTATTGAATAGGGCAGATACCTGAAGGTAGAATATAAGAAAACGGGTGACACTCTACATATTCTGGAAGCACAACATACTGAATTACAAAGAAAACTAGGAACAAATGCAGATACTACTCTCTCCACACTCTTCCACATGCATAAAGAATCTAAAGTCTGTTTTCCTCCAATCAATCTAGCTAAAATGGTGGAATGTAAATAAACTACTCTGACTAGTAAAGCATAGTGGATTTTAAGGTGCCCACCTCATAACAGAAGACCTTATGTAACCATTAATGTGAGGATTATGATATTACAGCAAAATGCCGCATCATGATGCCACCTGCTTATTAGCAACATGGTCAGTACTCATGCTTCCTTTTGCTGTATGGCACAAATTATAAAAAGAATGGAGCCTTCAGAAGGGACTACTACATGCTGCATTTTGCTGTAAGGGACACAATATAAACAGAAAGCACAGCTGTAAACTTAACATAACAGACATGTCTGAATAGATTACTGATGCAGTAGCCTAAAATTTATAGGGTTATATCCTGCACAGGATATGATTGCTGGTCAGCTTCCAAAGCTTTAGGGCACTTTCCACATGACCAAACTGTTGATGATTCGAGCAATGGAGAAAAAGGTAGTCTGATCACCAAGCTTTTCAGTGCTTTTATACTAATTAAAGAAGGGAAGCTAGGGCACTGAAACAGATGAATGCTTAATATATATAAAGATCAATGTCTTCACCATAGCAAACAAAATCATATAAAAAAATAAGGATCTGGGAGTAAAGGGAGTTGCTACTGCAGAAGTGATCTATTAGAACATCTGTTATGATAAATTTACTTACACAACTAATGCTCATCATTAGATGACTGTTACAGTAGCCTCAGCTATACAAGCAGAATACTAACGCTTAGAAAGTTTGGGAGGAGGAAAAATATGGGCCCAAGAATCCTTTGAGAATGGCCCTAGCAAAGCCTACTCTAGATTTGGGAAAAGAATCTAGTTTGTTGTGTAGGAGACCAAGTTGTTTCCTCTAAAATACTCCTAGACTCCACCCCTTTCCAAAAAGCTACTGAAAAAGCCAGGGCCCTAGTAGAATGTGTTTCGATTATGACTGGAATTCACCTGTTATGGTGGGAATAGCAAAAGGAACTAGCGTGGGACAACTATTTGGAAATTGTCTACTTTGACACTTGTTGCCCTTTTTTTATTTATCTTCTTAAGAAATTAATACCTGATTGGAATTTCTGAAGGTTTTAGTTCTGTCAAAATAATACCTGAGTCATCTGTGGACATCCAGAATAAGAAGACTAATTTTCCCTCATTTTAGAATCTAGAAAGTAGAGGGAGATAGATACTTTGGCTCAAAGTAAACTTAGATACCACTTTAGGCAAAAATGAAGGACTTTTTCTCAAAGAAACTCTATCTTTGTGGAAAATTATATAAGTACCAACCATAAAACAACTCAAGACACTACTTGCAGAAGTCAGAGCAATCAGTAAAACCGTTTCCCATGTTAAGAACCTCAAATCAGCCTGGTAAGCTGATTCAAATGGAACAAGTGTTGATGTCTGCAAAGCAATATTAGGATTTCAGGGAGCAGCTACCTGCTTTCCAGGCGGAGAGTTATGCAGAACCTCTGTCAAAAACATCTTGACATTAAGTGCATTGAAAGAAGGAAGTCTATGGGCAGACATGATTAAATGACTGAAGGATGCTCCTTGATAAAGGAATAAGAAAGGCTAGAGGATAATAACTCACACAAATATAGTACAGCTAGAGAAATGCTAGCATAAATGATAGCAACTACAAAATCTTTTCCTTTTGCTAATATATGACTTCTCACTAACATGTTTCTTTGCCTCATTTTAATACCTGCTTACATCTCAGAAAATACATGCCTAAAGGATAGTAAAATTCTGTCATCCAGACTGTCATAAGTTGTTTCAAGATGGGGTATATCAAACAATCCCTGTTGTGTGTGTATGGCCAGTCTGTGAGAAAGCTTGTGGTAACCGCTCTTGGCTATTTCCAAAAGAAGGAAAGAACCACTGTTGCCTGAGCCAGAAGGGAGTCATCACAATAACCTTTGTGCACTCCTTTTGAATCATCAAATGATACTGACTATTAGTGAAAGGTATGGAAAGGCATACAGAAACATTCCTGTCCAAGGAAAAGAAATGGCATCTATCTTCCAGGCCTTCTTGCATGATGACCTGTAGCAGACTTTTGCCAAGTGAGTGGACGGCAGTGTGATGGGATGCATACGACCAGGAGCGGCCTTAGGTCAGCTGGTGCCCTAGGCAAAAGGGCTCTACAGCGCCTCCCCCACAACACCTGGTTCCCCCATCCTGGTCTACTTACACCAAATAAATACTGGAAAAGTGCCCCTGCCAGGGTGGCGCCCTAGGCAGCCACCTAGTTGGCCTATGCCTAAGGCCGGATATGCATGATATGACTGTAACTGCACTGGCTACATCCACAGGGCATTGTATTTGCATTCAGTTTAGAATTCCTGTCGTGTCACTGCTCAAATGTGAGCCGCTGTACAGCAGAGCAGCAACATTCTTCTCTTTCCACTTATGTGCTATGCAATACCATTCTGGATGGCCTTAAGTAGTTATGAACTGTTCATGAATACCACTCCAAGTTATTTAATCAAATAGTGGTCCCAGGTCACTTCTGAAAAGAGACAATTGTGCCTTGTAGGTTTATGTGGTAAATAGAGTTGTGGGACACAGCTCTTTAACTCTTCCAACATAAAGGCACAAGGGGGTCTGTCCTACAAAAACACATTTAACTAATGACATTTACAGCCCCATCAGCCTGATAAGCCTTATTTCAAAAACCATAGAACATATTATAACCGATATGCATAAACTATGACATTAAATATTTCCTCAGGCTGGACCCACAGCAGTTTGGCTTTGGTAACAGTACATCCTGTCTAAAGAATCTGGTCAACGTCTTTAAAAAAGTAACACAAGCTGTTCCACACGGCATAACCTGACCATCCCCCTTGAAAGCATAGTTACCAATCTAACTGTATTACAAATAGGTAAAACACAGACAGGATCCAAGAAAGTGCAGGTGGAAACGCCATATAAATGCCAAGGAGTGCTAAACACAGGACAAATTTATTGAAGTTAAGCGCTTTTCGTCTGCGTAATACGCAGACTTCTTCAGACAAAATACATTGATCAATAACAGCTTTTTATACTGTCCTTAATTCACTAATTGACTGTGAACAGCAAGCAATCAGTCAATTAGTGACAAGAAAATATAAAAGTAGGTGTTACCTACACATAAGCATCACTATAAGTCCAAGAATACAAAACATTGTTGGAATGTTATATAAAAATAGCTGGAATTTAAAAATAGCTAAAATTAAAATAAATTAAGATAAGCTGCAAAATAAACTGCAAAATCAATTGCAGAAATAAGTTAACCCCACATAGAATAACTGTTTCTTAAGTTTTCTTAATTGTATGTGTGTGTTTAGAAATATATGGGTGCATTACAAATAAACATATATTTTTGCATCATCCATAACCAAATATAAACGAGTAAATATATGTATAAAATAGTGTAATGTAATATAAGCTCCTTGGAGCCACTGTATATGTAAGTGAGAGTATGTAGAAAGTGTATATGTAAAAAGTGTGTATACTAATGGGAGTAACTATGAATAACATAAACCCATAGCTTGTGAGTCTACTCTAGTTGAACTAATATAGTACATGTTTTTAACTTGTGACTACAAAATATCAAAAATAAGAAAAATAAGTGTTCCTGCATCTTATATAAGAAACATCCTACATACATAAACAAGAAACACTTTAATTGTGTATTTATATATATTAAGATGTATACATAAATGTATGTATGTAAATTTAAGATGTATGCAAAAATAAGTATGTATATATAAGTGTATACATACAGAGCAGGTACAACTACTTTTTAAATTCATACTGTCTCTAAAATAAAGAGTGCAAGCAGACAGACCCATAAATCAATAAAAAATAAAATAAATAAAAAATAATAAATAATAAATAAAAATGAGTGGATGAAAAAAAGGGGGGGGGGACGGGGAGGGGGGGTGGGGAAGAAGGAGGAAGGAGGGGGGAGGGGAGGGGAGGGAGGGAAAGAAGGAGTGAAAAGGAAAAAGTCGAGGGGACAAGGTAAGAAAATGAAAATATATAGACTATCTTAATAAATTTCTCAATTTAAGTAAAGAACTGATGGAACAACCCTCATTTAAACCAGGAAAAGCATAGGCATTAAGTCTAATCTGCCATCTCAGTTCTGATGCTTCCAAAAGTAACTGTGATGGAGCACCTCTTTTATTTTCAAGCAACTGGTCAATATCCATAAATTTAAAGAAATGGTCTTTACACATAGAGATGTGCTTGGCCAACGCATTCTCTTGCTTATCCTTACCTATAGCATATTGATGCTCATAGATCCGTTCTCGTAACCTGTGCTCAGTTTTACCCACATAGAACCCTTCACATTTTTGGCACTGTGCGAGGTAAACAACCATGCGGGTGTTGCATGTAGATCTGCAACGCAAGTTAAAGCGTTGGTTGTTAGCCTTGAACCTATTAGATTCCAAAACATGCTTACACTGGTTACAATTTTGGCATTTATACATACCAGGTGTTCGGATGGAGATATTATCATTATGTTCCAATAAGGATTTCAAGTTTTTACCCCTCCGGAAAGTGATCTCTGGTTTGCTCCCTACTTTACTTAATACTGTAGAGTTGTTCCTAAAGATATCCCAATTCTTTTTAATAATATCAAATATGAAGTGACTGTCAATACTATAAGTCAGAATTAATCTGGTATTAATATTAAGTGAATTGCCAGTAGGGACCTGACTACGTGTAACCGGAATAGGGGTAATTGTAGTACAGGTGCCCTCTTCAGGTGTATCTACCCTAAGTAGAGGTAGATACGTACCGTTAAGTCTTTTGTTAGTCACTTCTCTCACAAGGTTATCAAGTAAGGATGGTGGGTACCCTCTATGTAGGAACATGTCAACCAGTGCTTTACATTCGTTTTGAAAATCAGCATCCAAACTAACAATACGTGCAGCCCTAACTAACTGCCCCTTAACAACTGATCTCTTCTGGTAGCTAGGGTGACAACTGCTATAATGTAGTAAAGAATTAGAATACGTTGGTTTCCTGTAGATCTTGGCTACATATTTTCCCAATTCAATGTTTTTCACCAACCATATATCTAGGTAGGCTATAGCACTCTTACTAAAGTCGAAAGTAAAGGACAGAAAGTCAGTGGAAGAATTAAAAAATTCCAAAAGAGAGTTGCATTCAGATTCGTTACCCTTGAATAAGATAAAGATGTCGTCCAGGTAGCGTGTGTAATACTTACTTTTATGCATGACTTCACTATTATTAAACACGTATTCTCGTTCCCAGTACGACATGACCATATTGGCCAGGCTGGCCCCACAGGGCGAGCCCATGGCCACCCCTGTTGTTTGTAAGTAAAAATTATCTCCCAGCAAAAAATAGTTGTTGTATAGAATAATCTCAAGGAGTTCAAGAACTAGGGATATTTCTGCAGCAGGTGCTGATTTCCTCTTAAGGGTAATACCTACCCAGTCACTGGCCAATTCTAGGGGTATACAGGTGTAAAGGTCTTTGACGTCGATGGTGAGAAAGTTAAGATTAGGGTCAAAGGTAATTTCACCTATCTTGGCCAGGAAGGTCCACGAGTCTTTGCAAATTTGTTCTTCTTGTATCAAGTATTTTTGTAGTATAAAATCTACTAATTTAGCACAAGCATACGTTGGGGATCCGCATCCATCTACTAAGGGACGCATAGGTGGATTATGAAGGTCCTTATGTATCTTGGGGATCCCAAAAAGACAAGGGAACCTGGGATGTAACGTGGATAGGTAATTGTGCTGTTCTTGTTGAAGTCGACCCTCAAGGAGCATTTCATTAAGACTATCTTTAATATTGGAATAAGCTTTGTTAATTTCAGATCTTGAACTCAAAGCGTAAGAATCATTATCTAGCAAATTAAGCATACGGTCAAAATAGTCAACCTTATCAAACACGACTGCCCCCCCTCCCTTATCAGGTTTACAAATGCGTAAACTATGCATCTTAACGAACTCAAGTAGTTCCTGTTCTTTTTTAGAAACATTTGTCTTCTCAAATTGAGGCAATGATTTGTGGTTCTGTCTAAGGTCTAGTTCACACATATTTTCAAAGCACTGAATAATGGGGAGCAGAGGTGGGTGGAAGGTGCTGGGTACCCAATAAGGGTTACTAGTAGCATTATTGGTATTGCATCCAAACATTAAGTTAAAGTTGAGTTTACGACTGTACATTTTAATAGAAAGAATGTTATCAACCAGATCTGATTTATGCTGCGGAACATAAGTATGGCCTTTAGCTAAAAGGTCAGCTAGTTCTTTAGGAATAGGTACAGAAGAGAAATTGTAGATATTGAAGTCACCTAAATAATTAGTAGTCATTACAGGTTTCGTCATATGTACAAAGTCTACCTCCTGTAACTCATTCGTACTATTAATATCATACAGTCCAGTATTGGGTGAGTGACCTACACAAGTAGAATCAATGTATTCCATGTCAGCATTACCAGTGACAATAGTCCCCTCTCTGGTATTGGAAGGATAAATGCTGACAGGAACAACAATTAAGGTCTCTGTTGTCTGGGTCTCTGAAAATTCCTTTTGTTCTGTTGGTAATAGTTGTTGTGTGGCTTGGGAACTGCTCCCTGTCGATTGACATCGTAAAAAAACGGTGGCTGGACGGTGGGGGTAGATATCCCCCCACCATTGGACTGTAACTTCCGATTCTGCAACCTCTCACTTCTCCTCACTGTAGGTTCTAATTGGGGGTTAATTTCAAACATGTCCAGGTCTCTGATACTAGTACTAGGAGGGTTGTTATTAACAGCATTGAAAGTAGGACAGTTAACTGAGCTCTGGTTATGTACTGCTTCAGTGAGCAAAGTGTTAGAAGAATGTTGCCAAGATTGAGAAGGGGCAGGAGCAGGGTAAGCAACTCCTTGCTCATAAGCTCTACAGTCTCGGTCTAATTTTTTAATTTTATTCAATTTCAATTTGTTTAAATACTGATCAATGCTGCTAAAACAACGGCTATATTCAAATTTGTATCTGTTAAATTCTTCATCCATTTTAATAGTAGAGTCTAATTCAGTGATGTCAATCACCAGACGGTCAATCCAAATGGTGTAGTGTTTAATCATCAAGTGTAAAAGATCGAAACCCTGCTTATCAAAAAGCATAATTAAGTCTTTATGAAAGTCAGAGTTCACTACTAAACCAGTTGGGTACTGGTAATGCCTTAAGCCTTTAGGTATAATTTTACATTCAAGGCATTCCTTAAAATAAGATATTTCTAGTTGCAATTTCTTAATTTTTATTAATAGTTTGTCAAACAGCTTGAGCTTAGATGAAATATTAGTTGTGCTGTTGTTTACCTCTTCCCCGTCAACTGGGTTCTGCATCAGCTCACCGTGACCGGGGTTAACCTCCCTCCTTAACGAAAAGCTTTCAGAGATCCAGTTACCTAGTACAGGTAGGCCACAAAAACTGTTAGTAGTGGGTTGCTCATCAGGCCCTCTTAAAGGCTGCAAGCTGGTAAAACTCCGATCCGAATTCGTACCTTGTAACTCGGTCACAATGTTAACAGTTGGAGCAACGTTGCTGTTGGAAGTAGTAACAGCCTGATTATTGGAAATAAGCACACCGCTCAACGTAGGCTCGGAACGTATAATTACATTACTGCCCAAAGACACTGATGGTCTAATTTCATTATTCGCGTTTTCGTACATTTGCACAGTTCTAACACCACCCTTTGGTATAGAAGTCACTGTAGGGATAACCGCTGTTGCGGTCGCACTCGCAGTAAGTGGTGGTGTTGTTGTTAAAATAGACGCTGTTGTAGAGTTAACTGCTGGTGCGTTCGCTCCTGCCGTGGATAAGGAAGCAGCATTCACATCAGCCGTAATTAAAGAAACAGTTGTGGGGTTAACTTCACTAACCATGTTCCTGTTATGGACGTTACAGTCCAATGGTGGGGGGATATCTACCCCCACCGTCCAGCCACCGTTTTTTTACGATGTCAATCGACAGGGAGCAGTTCCCAAGCCACGCAAATAGAAGTTATGTTCTTACCATAACGTTCCATGTTAGTTGTCTTCTTCTCGCCTTCTTCTTGCTGGATGGGTTCGGAGCCGACCTCGGCTCCGACTCGGCCACTCTAAAAGCTCGAGAGTTGGTTCCACCGGCTCGAGGCTCCCCTTATATCCCACAATGCTAGGCGAGAGTTACCTCAGATCTCGTTTGTAAGCTAACCCAGCTTATATCAATAACAGTATAACTGTAAATAGAATCCACCTCTAACCGCAGGAAGAAAAGGGTGACCTGCATCCTGAAATAAGAAATATGCACAATAGCATATGACTAAGAAAAGAGGTGGTAGAAAGAGAGGTCACGATCACAACTCCTCTAGGTCTGTCCAGGCCAGGGGGAAGGAGGGTGGGACGCAAGAAGAAGGCGAGAAGAAGACAACTAACATGGAACGTTATGGTAAGAACATAACTTCTATATGTTAAGTTGTCTATCTCGCCTTCACTCTTGCTGGATGGGACCGCGTCCCTAGCACCTTGTCCCGGGTGGCCTAACGGAACAGACTCCTGAGAACAGTGGAACCAAAATTAGCTCTATGCCTAGAAGCTAAGTCCAACTTATAATGGGAAATAAAAGTGTGAGGAGTAGCCCAAGTAGCCGCTGCACAAATGGTGTCAATAGACAGTCTGTCTTGGAAGGCTAGAGAAGTAGCCAAAGCTCTGGTGGAATGGGCTTTAGGTTTATTAGGCAGTTTTTGGTGTCTAATCTCATAAACAAGGGTAATCAGAGATGTTAGCCACCTGGATAATGATACCTTTGAAACTGGAAGTCCCTTTCTGCTTTCCGCATAGGAGACAAACAGCTGATCAGATTTTCTGAATTGTTTCGTCCTGTCCAAGTAGTACCTTAATTGACGATGAACATCCAGGCAGTGTAATTTTTGTTCAGACCTATTTGAATACTCCGGAAAAAAGACAGGGAGGTCAATGCATTGGTTTAGATTTGATGTTGAAACCACCTTAGGCAAAAAGGACGGGTTAGTTCGTAAGGAAACTCTGTCCTTATGGAATAAGAGATAAGGAGAACGACAACTGAGTGCTTGAAGTTCTGAAATTCTTCTAGCTGATGTGATAGCCACCAGAAAGAGAGTTTTCCATGATAATAATTTTAAGGAACATGAAGCTGCAGGTTCGAAAGGGGAAAGAATCAAAGAAGCAAGAACTAAATTTAGGTCCCAAGGAGAAGGAGGATTTCTTATAGGAGGTCTGAGAAGAAAAACTCCTTTCAAAAAGGCTTTGCAAAGTTTGTGGGACATAAGGGCAGATTCAGAAATGCCCACATGAAAATTAGAAATAGCTGCCAATTGAACCTTAAGAGTAGATGGAGATGAACCTGCATGGAAGAGTTCAGCTAGAAAATCAAGGACTAGTTGGATGGAAGCGGTGAAAGGATCTATGTCCTTTCCTTGTGCCCAATATGAGAAGCGTTTCCACTTACTCAAATAAATCTTTCGAGTGGAAGATTTATGGGAAGCTATCAATATATCTCTAACCGAGTGAGATAATTGAGGAAGCCTGGCTACGGTTGGAACTGGAGGAACCAAGCAGTGAGGTTCAGAGAGGGGAGGGAGCGATGAAACTGACCCGATTGATGGATCAAAAGATCTGGAACTAGGTCCAGACTCCACGGTCGCTCCAAGAGAAAACGATGTAGAAAGGGGAACCACACTTGTCGAGGCCAGTAAGGAGCAATGAGGATCAATGAGGCCTTCTGCGCGATAGCTTTCTGTATTACTTGAGAGATCAGAGGGAAAGGAGGAAATGCATACAGAAGTCCCCGGGGCCAAACTTGGACTAGAGCGTCCCTGCTGGATTGGCCTGGTAAAGGGAATAGAGTGAAGTATTCTCTGCACTTGCTGTTTTGGGGAGTAGCAAAAAGATCGCAGCAAGGCTGACCCCACTTGAGAAATATCTCTCTCACTACAGAGTCTTTCAGAGACCACTCGTGAGGCATGAGTATAGCTCTGCTCAACTTGTCCGCAATGTGATTGGACTTCCTGGGGATGTGCGTTGCTATCAGAAAACGCTGAGAAGAAATCGCCCATTGCCACAGTCTGAGTGCTTCTCGACACAGGGTATGATCTGGTTCCGCCTTGTTTGTTGATGTACCACACTACAGACATATTGTCTGTCTGGATTGCAATCGTTCCCAAGGGAAGAGAGTCTTGAAGGGCTTGCAACGCTAAAAGCACTGCTCTCATCTCCAGAACATTTATGTGCAAGTGGCATTCGCTTGGTTGCCATGTGCCCTGGACTGTCCTGCCCTGATAATGCCCCCCCCACCCGATCAGGGAGGCATCCGTTGTCAGAGTAGCAACCGGAGGAGGTGGAACAAATGGTCTTCCCGACAGGAGCTGGGGAAGACATCCACCAAATGAGATGCCTTCTGCACGCTTGCGTGATCATAATGGTGTGAGACATTGGAAGTTCCTGGTATGACCATTGAGAAAAAAGCATCCACTGAAGGATCCGCATGTGGTATCTGGCCAATGGGAGGAGAGGTATGGCCGCTGCCATGATTCCCAACACCTTTAGAACTAACCTGGCTTTGGCTCTGTTGTTGTTGAGAAGAAGTGACACCAATTTGTGAATGTCTGATATCCTTTGGTTCGTTAGCGTTGCAGACATGTTTATAGTATCTAAATTTGCGCCTATGTAGGTAATAGTACGACAAGGCAACAAAACAGACTTTTCGCAATTTATTGAAATACCCAGTTCTTGACAAACGCGAAAAGTATAATCTCTGGCCATCAGAAGGAGATGCTTGGTGGGAGCTGTGAGAAGCCAGTCGTCCAAATATGGAAACACCTGGAATCCTTGTCGTCTCAGGTGAGAAGCTACCACTGCCATGCATTTGGTAAACACCGGGGCAGTGGTGAGACCAAAGGGCAGGGCCCTGAACTGAAAATGACTGGTTCCCAGCCTGAAGCGGAGGAATCTTCTGGAGCGACTGTTCATCTTTATGTGATAGTACGCATCCCGAAGGTCTATAGAGCACATCCAGTTTCCTTTGCCCAAAAGGGGAAGAATGGATTGCAGCGTGACCATCCGAAATCTTGTTTTCTTGACTGATTTGTTCAAGACACTGAGATCCAAAATCGGTCTCCAGTCCCCTGTTTTCTTTGGAACTAAAAAGAACCTTGAGTAGATTCCGGATCCTTGTTGGTCTGCTGGCACTGACTGAATTGCTCTTTTTGCAAGCAGTTTTGAAATTTCCAAAGCTGCTATATCCCTTTGAGCGGGTGGAACATCTGGAAGGGATTTTTTTGACTGATTTGGAAAACGAAGAAAGGGGATAGAATAGCCTTCGGAAATGATGGACTGTACCCATTTGTCTTGAGTCAGGGATAGCCAGGCTTCTGGGTACAGTGACAATCTTCCCCCGACTGCCTCCGAAGATGGGCAGTCGGGCAACACCTCAGGGATGCTGAAAAGGCTTGTCAGGAAAGGCTTCCCGATTGCCCTGGTTCTGCGGACCCCCCCTGCCCCTAGGGCGACGTCTACCATTGTTATTCCCACCTCTGCCTTTGGTAGGAAAACGACTCTGTGCGTCAGGCGAAGTCCCTTGAGATTGTTTACGGAACCACATCTTCCCACCCTTCTGGCCTTTGGGGTAAGGCCTAGAAGGAGTCGAAAAACGGACTCCGACGGCAGAAAGGGTCTTGCCATCAGTCTCGCACCTAGTCAGGGTTTCTTTCACTTGAGGACCAAAGAGAGATGATCCATCAAAAGGGGAGTTCGTGAAAGACGTCTTGAAGGGTTCCGCAAAGTTGCATAGCCGCATCCAGGCGTGCCTACGTAAGGCTACCCCTGTCCCTGCGGCTCTGCTCGCTCCATCGGCCGCATAAGAGAGGAGGCGCATGGAGGAGTTGGATATGGAATTAAGGGTAGCCAGCTGCGTGTTCATTTTCTCTTGGAAACCCGCAGCTGTAGGGTCCTTTAACATTTCACTCGCTTCCTTGACCAAGTCTCTTTGAAGACGAGTGAAATGGCACAGGTAATTCAGCGAACGCATGGTAAATGTCGCTGAGGAGAACATCCGCTTCCCGTACCTATCCATGGACCTAGACTCCTTGTTAGGTGGATGGACAGGCACTGAAGGATCAGCCAGTTCCTTCTTTGTGGCGGCAGCTACCACCATAGCATCCACAGAAACTCCTTTTGATAAAAATTGCTTGTCTGATGGAGCTGTGATGAATTTGGAGGGTCTCCTGGGAGTGGGGTCCACTGAATCAGGAGCCGCCCATGCCTTCTTAGCAACCACCTGCATGAGGGGGTCAAGGGGGGACACCCAGGAGGTGGAAGGACGAGAGCCAAACGCCTCAAGATACACAGATTCGTCCTCCGAAGGGTTGAGGGCTGGCCAATTTCCCCTCTGTTTCAGGATCTCCAGAATGTCTGCAAATGAGACATCTTCAGAAGGGGAACGGGGAACCCTCAGAATCATCCAGATCTGTGTCTGACGTGATAGACTCAGGTGAGTCAATGTGCTTCCTCTTGCACTTCCTCTTCCGAGGGGGCTCTTCTGCCAAATCAGGAGAGGCCTCGGAAGAGGATGAAATCCCACAGGGGCTCCTGAGGAGCTGGCTCTCTGCGGTCCGGGATGAGAGAGTGAGTCGACTTACCCTGAGGCAGCATCGAGGGAGGGGCTGACGGAGCCGACTGTGGAGTAGAGCCAGGCTCTAACACACTCCGCATGACCTCGAATGCACCCCTGTCAGGCAGAGCCAGAGGTCCCCGCCCGAGGAGCTAAGAACCCCTCGGCACAGACAGTGATGGCTCCGAGGCCGATGTCGGAGCCGAACTCACCAGCGCCAAGCACCGAGAGGGAGAGGGGGTCGGACAAGGGTCCGATGCCACTCACCCCTCGGAGCCGAGGGAAGTCCGGAGCCGAGATTCCTCCACAGAGGAAAACGGAGCCGACGACGGAGCCGAAGACAATTGTCTCGGCTCCGGAGTAACCACAGTCTCGGTTCCGAGACGACCCGGCTCGAACTCAAAAGAGTCGAAGGAGGAAAGAGTTGATGGACCGGGGCAGGCACCGACTGATGAGTCGGGCTCTGAAGCATCTGGGCTAGTGCCTCGGACTTAAGTAGTCGACTCACTACCCTCTGAAGGTCATGATCGGACAGCCTCGATGACCTAGAGGAATGAGACCTTTGGCTCCGTTCAGACAGCAGGGGAGAACCTGGAGCCGAATGAACGGAGCCAATAGATGGTGACCTTGATCTCTTTCTAGTTGTCGGCTCCGAAGATCTGGTCGGAGCCGACACGGGTACTTCAATAACCTCGGCTCCAGCCGGAGCCGAGGGAGCCACAGAAACTGTGGATTGAGACTTATCGGCTCCAGCCGGAGCCGATAAAGGCAAAGGTTGAACAACCTGAGGTCTCAGCTCAGAAGCTGGAGCCGAAGACCTCGATGCCTTAGAGGGCTTCCCTGTTGAGACAGACAGGGAATCCTCAGGCTTCAACAAGCCTCTCAGAATTAGCTTGTTTTTCTTTCCTGCAGGACCCTGGGGCTGAAGCCATGGCAAACAGCACAGGAGTCCTGCAGGTGCAAAGGCCCCAGACAATAGACACAAGAAGTGTGAGCGTCTGTCAGAGACATTTTCTGACAGCACGCATCACACTTCTTGAATCCGGAGACCTTTGCTTCTTTAGACATTGCCTAACTGACAGGTGTACACAAACACACACTCAAACACACCAGTTATACCCTGTCAGAAAATATAACAATTTTAGTAATGATACTAGTAATAAAGTACAATAAAATGTAGTAAATTATAGTAAACTACACAAACACTCCCTAAGGGAAGAGAAGGCCTAAGGCCCAAGGGAAGAACCAAAGGTTCTTTTAGACAAGAAAACGGGAAAAATTAGGGTCGGGGATAAAGTTCTATGAACTACACTAATCTAAGAAGAATTTAACTTAAAAGGGGTAAAAAGAGTAACTTTTTTGTATAAAAAGCTAACACTCACCAGGAACCGGTAGAAGCAACCAACCTCGAAGCTGTAGCGGCAAACGAGATCTGAGGTAACTCTCGCCTAGCATTGTGGGATATAAGGGGAGCCTCGAGCCGGTGGAACCAACTCTCGAGCTTTTAGAGTGGCCGAGTCGGAGCCGAGGTCGGCTCCGAACCCATCCAGCAAGAATGAAGGCGAGATAGACAACTTAACATCAACTATTACCAACAGAACAAAAGGAATTTTCAGAGACCCAGACAACAGAGACCTTAATTGTTGTTCTTGTCAGCATTTATCCTTCCAATACCAGAGAGGGGACTATTGTCACTGGTAATGCTGACATGGAATACATTGATTCTACTTGTGTAGGTCACTCACCCAATACTGGACTGTATGATTTTAATAGTACGGATGAGTTACAGGAGGTAGACTTTGTACATATGACGAAACCTGTAATGACTACTAATTATTTAGGTGACTTCAATATCTACAATTTCTCTTCTGTACCTATTCCTAAAGAACTAGTTGACCTTTTAGCTAAAGGCCATACTTATGTTCCGCAGCATAAATCAGATCTGGTTGATAACATTCTTGCTATTAAAATGTACAGTCGTAAACTCAACTTTAACTTAATGTTTGGATGCAATACCAATAATGCTACTAGTAACCCTTATTGGGTACCCAGCACCTTCAACCCACCTCTGCTCCCCATTATTCAGTGCTTTGAAAATATGTGTGAACTAGACCTTAGACAGAACTACAAATCATTGCCTCAATTTGAGAAGACAAATGTTTCTAAAAAAGAACAGGAACTACTTGAGTTCGTTAAGATGCATAGTTTACGCATTTGTAAACCTGATAAGGGAGGGGGGGCAGTCGTGTTTGATAAGGTTGACTATTTTGACTGTATGCTTAATTTGCTAGATAATGATTCTTACGCTTTGAGTTCAAGATCTGAAATTAACAAAGCTTATTCCAATATTAAAGATAGTCTTAATGAAATGCTCCTTGAGGGTCGACTTCAACAAGAACAGCACAATTACCTATCCGCGTTACATCCCAGGTTCCCTTGTCTTTTTGGGATCCCCAAGATATATAAGGACCTTCATAATCCACCTATGCGTCCCTTAGTAGATGGACGCGGATCCCCCACGTATGCTTGTGCTAAATTAGTAGATTTTATACTACAAAAATACTTGATACAAGAAGAACAAATTTGCAAAGACTCGTGGACCTTCCTGGCCAAGATAGGTGAAATTACCTTTGACCCTAATCTTAACTTTCTCACCATCGACATCAAAGACCTTTACACCTGTATACCCCTAGAATTGGCCAGTGACTGGGTAGGTATTACCCTTAAGAGGAAATCAGCACCTGCTGCAGAAATATCCCTAGTTCTTGAACTCCTTGAGATTATTCTATACAACAACTATTTTTTGCTGGGAGATAATTTTTACTTACAAACAACAGGGGTGGCCATGGGCTCGCCCTGTGGGGCCAGCCTGGCCAATATGGTCATGTTGTACTGGGAACGAGAATACGTGTTTAATAATAGTGAAGTCATGCATAAAATTAAGTATTACACACGCTACCTGGACGACATCTTTATCTTATTCAAGGGTAACGAATCTGAATGCAACTCTCTTTTGGAATTTTTTAATTCTTCCACTGACTTTCTGTCCTTTACTTTCGACTTTAGTAAGAGTGCTATAGCCTACCTAGATATATGGTTGGCGAAAAACATTGAATTGGGAAAATATGTAGCCAAGATCTACAGGAAACCAACGTATTCTAATTCTTTATTACATTATAGCAGTTGTCACCCTAGCTACCAGAAGAGATCAGTTGTTAAGGGGCAGTTAGTTAGGGCTGCACGTATTGTTAGTTTGGACGCTGATTTTCAAAACGAATGTAAAGCACTGGTTGACATGTTCCTACATAGAGGGTACCCACCATCCTTACTTGATAACCTTGTGAGAGAAGTGACTAACAAAAGACTTAACGGTACGTATCTACCTCTACTTAGGGTAGATACACCTGAAGAGGGCACCTGTACTACAATTACCCCTATTCCGGTTACACGTAGTCAGGTCCCTACTGGCAATTCACTTAATATTAATACCAGATTAATTCTGACTTATAGTATTGACAGACACCTGGTATGTATAAATGCCAAAATTGTAACCAGTGTAAGCATGTTTTGGAATCTAATAGGTTCAAGGCTAACAACCAATGCTTTAACTTGCGTTGCAGATCTACATGCAACACCCGCATGGTTGTTTACCTCGCACAGTGCCAAAAATGTGAAGGGTTCTATGTGGGTAAAACTGAGCGCAGGTTACGAGAACGGATCTATGAGCATCAATATGCTATAGGTAAGTATAAGCAAGAGAATGCGTTGGCCAAGCACATCTCTATGTGTAAAGACCATTTCTTTAAATTTATGGTTATTGACCAGTTGCTTGAAAATAAAAGAGGTGCTCCATCACAGTTACTTTTGGAAGCATCAGAACTGAGATGGCAGATTAGACTTAATGCCTATGCTTTTCCTGGTTTAAATGAGGGTTGTTCCATCAGTTCTTTACTTAAATTGAGAAATTTATTAAGATAGTCTATATATTTTCATTTTCTTACCTTGTCCCCCCGACTTTTTCCTTTTCACTCCTTCTTTCCCTCCCTCCCCCCCTCCTTCCTCCTTCTTCCCCACCCCCTCCTTCCTCCTTCTTCCCACCCTCCCCCCATTTTTCATCCACTCATTTTTATTTATTATTTATTATTTTTTATTTATTTTATTTTTTATTGATTTATGGGTCTGTCTGCTTGCACTCTTTATTTTAGAGACAGTATGAATTTAAAAAGTAGTTGTACCTGCTCTGTATGTATACACTTATATACACATACTTATTTTTGCATACATCTTAAATTTACATACATACATTTATGTATACATCTTAATATATATAAATACACAATTAAAGTGTTTCTTGTTTATGTATGTAGGATGTTTCTTATATAAGATGCAGGAACACTTATTTTTCTTATTTTTGATATTTTGTAGTCACAAGTTAAAAACATGTACTATATTAGTTCAACTATTTATTTATTTATTTTTATTTATTTTACATTTGTTGACCGGGCTAGTCTAGCTGGATATATTTCCATTTTCAGTAGAGGCCCGGGGAGAAAAGCTCCACAGAAATACACATAAAAAGAAAAAACAAGCCTTATAATTGAAAAAGCAATTACAATAATAACAAATGGCAATATAATGTCAAAATAAAAACTTAATTAAAGAAGATATATCAAAAGTATAACTTGTAAGAGTAACTAAGATTCAGGTTAAAGGATGAGATGGCATTAAGAAAGATATAGGGTGACAAGTTGTTGTACAGAGAGGGTTAGAGGTAAGCAAAAGGGTAAAATATCAGAGAAAGAGGGCAAAAATACTATAAGAGGGTAAAAAAGGAAGCCATCTAAGAGATGACAGTAAAACAAAAGAAGCATAAAAGACTTGCTAGATGTGAGACAAAGAGAGGAAGAGAAAAATAAGAGTAAGGAAGAAAGAGTTATCAAAAGAAAAGAAAATGAGAGTTGGTCTTGTACACAAAAGGAAAGAAGAGATAGTGGCGGAAAAATGAGGAGGAGGATAGGCAGATATAGGTGGAAGATTAGTCAGGCTTTATACAGGAACAGAGCCAATGGCTTTTGAAGTAATTCTTAATTTCTTGTTTGAAGAGAGGTAGAGATGCGAGTAGAGTGATTTCACTGGGTAGTGAGTTCCAGCTCCTTCCAATTGTATTAGAGAAAAGGGAGTCACCGGCTGAGTTATTGGACTTTGTAGGGCAGGCCATAAGTTTCTTAGAAGATCTAAGAGAGTTGAGATTATTATAAGGGATTAAAAGTTGAGAAAGAATAGGAGTGTTATTGGGCTGGTATAGTAATTTGTGGGCAATATTGAGTTGGGGAATGAGCAAAAGGTGTTGAAATTCCATCCATCCTAGTTGTTTCAGGTTCACACAGTGATGTGTTCTATAAGGGTTACCAGTAGCAAATCTGGCAATGTTGTAGTAGGATGTGGCAAGTTTGTTAAGGTTGGCTTTCTTAAGGTTGGTAAAGATAGGAGAAGCATAAAGGAGTGTAGATATAAGATGGGAGTGGGCAATTGTAGCTCTGGCAGAAGCAGTTAGGTAGGGTTTAATTCTATATAAGGATCCAATTTTTCTATTTACTAATTTGATAGTGATGTTAATGTGTTGATCAAAAGAGAGATTATTATCAATTGTTATTCCTAAAAGTTTTGTTGTTGGTTCAGGGGAAATGACAGTAGCATTATTTGATGAGATGGTGAAATCAAGGGGTGGGGATCGTGAGGTAGGGGTGAAAAGGAGAAGTTTAGTTTTTTTGGCGTTAAGAAGAAGGTAGCGTTTAGAAAACCATGTTTCAACTGTGTTGAAGATGCTTTGAGTAAGTGAATGAAGTGTTGTAGAAGAAGACGCTGAGCAAATTAGGGTGGAGTCATCAGCATATTGTATGGCGGTTGCTTGAGGAATTGCTAGATGTAGGTCATTAATGAAAAGTGTGAAAAGAAGAGGTCCGAGAATAGAGCCCTGAGGGACACCAATAGTTACAGGTAAAAGAGAGGAAGTTTGGTTTCCCAAAGAACTGCTTGTTGTCTATTGCTAAGATAAGATGTAAACCATTTAATGGCAAGGTTGTCAAAGGAAAGGGATGTGAGTATATTGATTAATATAGAGTGGTTAACCATGTCGAAAGCTTTAGAAAGATCGATAAATAGTGCAGAAGAGAAGGTTATTGTTGGTTCCTATTTATGGTGTCTGTGAAGGAAAGAAGAGCAGTGGTAGTACTATGATGGGGTCTAAAACCATGTTGACAGTTGGCTATTAAGTTATGTATTGAGAGATGATTTAGAAGTTGTTGGTGTATACATTTTTCCATCATTTTTGCTAATGGAGAAAGGAGTGCGATTGGTCTATAGTTAGAATAGTCGATACAGTTGCCTCCTTTGTGTAAAGGGATAATGTAGGACACTTTCCAGATGTCAGGGATAGTACCCTCTTGGATTGTTCTGTTTATGAGAATGGAAATAGGATATGCGATTGCTTTTGCAGCCTTTTGGAGAAAAAGAGAAGGGAGGTTATCAGCAGAGGGGGTACAAGGCTTGAGTTTATGAATGAGTTTATAGATGAAAGAGGTAGAGATAGGTTGTAGTTTAAAGTTAGGGGATGAAACAGCTTTGATTTGTGAGGAGATTGAGTTATTGATGTTCATTTGCTTGGTTAGGGAATGAATAGTTTCTGTAAAGAATAGGTTGAAAGTGTTAGCAGTTAGGAGAGGGGTGTCTGGGTCCGCATTAAGTGGGCTAGGTGTTTTAGCTGTGCCTGGGGACAGGAGTTTATTTACTGAGGACCAGAAGGCCTTTGGATTGTTATGATGAGTCTGTTGAGGTTTGCAGTAATAGTTTTTTTTGTCTGCAATGATAGCCTTTTTAGTAAGGTTTCTAAGCTGGCGAAAGTGCAGCAGGTCCGGATTATTTCTGTGACATCTCCATTTAGACCAGATTTTATTTCTGGAGTGAATTAGATTTTTTGTTTCTCTTGAGAGCCATGGGGCTATATTGGATTTCATTTTAATGGTACGCTCAGGAGCATGCCTATTAAGTATGGATAAGAAATTTGTGTTAAAGTAAGATACTGCATCTTCAAGAGGAAGAGTTTTAAGGGATTCCAGTTACATTTGCTAAGTTCCATTTGAAATGAGTCTACGCCAAACTGTTTTGTGGAGCGTATTTTTCTAGTATTAGGGAGGTTAGTAAAGTCAGTCTTTTCTCTTTCTATATAAGTCAAGGAATGGTCACTGATATCATCTGGCAGAGTTCCTACTTTGTAGGTGTGTTTGGTATTATTTATCAATATCCAGTCTAGAATACTTTCTTTATTATTAGGCTTATTGATTCTTGTGGTTGAGGTAATGGTTTGGGTAAAGCCTTGGAGGTTTATATGGGAAGTTGGATTCTTGGTATTTATGCAGTTCCAGTCTATATTAAAGTCACCTAGAATTATTGTTTCTTGGGGGAGAGTTGTAGATACCCAGCTAAGAAAGGCTTCTAAAATGGGTATGTTATTACCTGGGGGTAGGTATATACAGATAATGTTAAGGGATTTCTTGGTGTTCAAGTGAAGTTTGATTATGATGGCTTCTACTTTGCTATCTGAGGTTGGGTCTATTGTAAGGGTGGAGATATTTAATTGATTGTTGTAAAGAATTGCTACTCCGCCACCTTTACGCTTAGTACGGTCATGTCTAACAATATTATAGCCTTGGGGTATAATTTCTGTGTCTTTAGTGTCAGGCTTAAGCCAGGTTTCAGAGAGGCAAATAATGTCAAAGGAATGGATATCAAGGAGAGCATGTAGGTGAGGTATTTTATTGTTTATGCTTTGAATGTTTAGATGTCCTATTAAGAGAATATTGTTAAGTTTGGTTTTAGGAGTAAGAGGTGAAGGGTTGATAGGGCCAGGGTTAGGGTGTATGTCCCCATCCTGTAAGGTGTGGTTCTTTGGTTTGGTTATCACGATGTTGTTAAAGTAGGATTTTAGTTTAATGTTTCTATCTGTAGAGAGGCCATGCTTAATGTGTATGAGTCTGTGGAATTTAGGTAGAATGTAGTTGGGGGTAGAGGTACTGTTGGAATATGACGTAAAAGACATATCCAAGCAAGGTAGAGTTTGTTTATGTGAGAAGGTAGTCTGGCCATAGAGGGGTTTCAAAGAATGTCAGAAGGTAGAGTGAGAATAGTGTATGTAAGAGTAATACAGAAAGTATGGACATAGTTAGGAAGTAGGAAGCCATAATTAAAGAGGAGATAAAAGTAGATTAAATGAAAAAGATTATGTTAGAGGAATATAGAAAACGAAAGAGATTCTGTTTTGGCAAAGGTATAATGAGATAGAAAAGGTTGATGTGAAGAGAATGGTCAATAGAGGAATTATAAGTGAGAGAGGTAGGAAATAAGGAGGTTAGGCTAGCAATGGTAAAAGAATAAATGGTGAGGTAGGATGTGTAGTTAATAGAGAGTATTAGAGGTAAGGATAAGTAAAGGGTAGAGGTAAGAGGGGATTATACAGAGAATAGGGGTAATTAAAGGTGGAGAGGGAGGAGATTGGGGTGTGGTTTAGAAAGAGCGGGAATGAGAGAGTGCTGTGTATAGGTTGAGGAAGATAGTGGGAGTGGTTAGAGTGGTATAAGCATAGGACCCCGGGGGTGGGAATAGGGGTAGGGAGGAGCGGAGTGAGCCCAGAGGGCTTAACGGAGCGGGAAGAAACCACAGCAGAAAGGATTAGGAGAGGAAACTATCTAAAATGGAGGTAAGAGAGGTCTGTGAAGCTAAAGGAAGAAAGAGTTCTGTAGAGACCAGGAACATCTAAGAGGAGTAAGTGAGAAAGGCTAGGGCACTATTAGGTTTGTCATAGGAGTGAAAAGGAAAGGAGGGGTATAGAGGGGGTACTAGGGAGGGATAGAAGGATAGAGCAAACAATATAAGGATTGTTATAGGGAGAAGGAAAGGGTAGTCAAAGGAAGAGTGAAACAAGCAGAGCAGAGATAACAAGTGAAAAGTCTCAGAGAAAAGGTAGGGTCAGTGGTGATAAGATACGAGCAGTAGAGCACAACAGAGAATACAATAAGGGGGAGGGGAGGAATGACTGCTGGCAGATCCGGTAGTTACACAAATACACCTGGAAGGTGCAGAGGGCTGGAATAAGCAAGCCAAAGTCACAGTATAATAAAGTGTACTTATATGACATACAAAATTATCCAGCGGCTTTAGTCCAAGGGCAATCTGTTAACCCAGGTGAAGGATATGCCAGGCAGGTTTGGTGGATGGGTAACGCTGCTCCTTGTAGTCCAGCGGTAAAGGCAGGAGTTGGAATAAAAAATGTGAAGATATATGTTCTGAAAAGAAAATTATCCAGCGGCTTTAGTCCAAGGGCAATCTGTTAACCCAGGTGAAGGATATGCCAGGCAGGTTTGGTGGATGGGTAACGCTGCTCCTTGTAGTCCAAGGGGTAAAGGCAGGAGTTGGAATAAAAAATGTGAAGATATATGTTCTGAAAAGAAAATTATCCAGCGGCTTTAGTCCAAGGGCAATCTGTTAACCCAGGTGAAGGATATGCCAGGCAGGTTTGGTGGATGGGTAACGCTGCTCCTTGTAGTCCAAGGGGTAAAGGCAGGAGTTGGAATAAAAAATGTGAAGATATATGTTCTGAAAAGAAAATTATCCAGCGGCTTTAGTCCAAGGGCAATCTGTTAACCCAGGTGAAGGAATGCCAGGCATGTTATTCATAGTTACTCCCATTAGTATACACACTTTTTACATATACACTTTCTACATACTCTCACTTACATATACAGTGGCTCCAAGGAGCTTATATTACATTACACTATTCTATACATATATTTACTTGTTTATATTTGTTTATGGATGATGCAAAAATATATCCCCGGGATTCATGAAGCTCGGCGCAAGGCCGGCGTAAGGGCTGCGCCGGCGGTGCAGTGAATAGCCGGCGTAGTAGCGCCATATGCATATTAATGAGAGTGCACCGCAACCACAGACACGTGCGTAGTGTACGTGAGCGAGCCCAAGTAGGATGCGTCCGGAGGCGTGGCTAAGCCGGCATGCGGTGAGCAACCTAATGTGCTGACTGCCACGGTCCGCCCATAATAGTAATGGCAGCAGCCAGGGCCCGTGCAGAATGAAACGCACGTAGAGTATGCAACATAGTACCCGCCCCAACTAAACGGAAAAGCAAATACAACCCACGCAGGCTTAACTGCACCCGCCCAAGGAGCAAAGGATACGCATAAGACCGCGTTTGTCCCGCAATGCACCGTCAGTGGTTATACTCATAGAAGGTGTACTGCAGCATGTCAGCGTGCCACACCGACATAGGAGTAGCGACTAAGGTTACCACCTGTCCCACTTTGCGAGGGGCAGTCCCTCTATGGGCAGTTGTGTCCCGATAAAAACTATTAAAATGGCAAATGTGCTAAGATTGTAGGACATAATGATATCCCGTATTTAATGTAATGGTTGCATGAATTGGTTATTTCTGTAACTGAAATATCTCAATGTCACAAGAAACAGAATAAGCAACCAAACTGCCACAACAATAAGCTTTTATTTAGGCAAACAAGTGAAGTTCTATGCCATATAGTGACCGTGTGTATGTGTCGGCCTGTAAAATCAGATGTGAGTCCCGGAAATATCCCACCTTGGCAACTGGAAAAGGTGGCAACCCCAGTAGCGACATGGGCATGGTCACCAGGGTTACCAGCTGTCCCAATGTGCCATGGATAGTCCCTCATTGGACAGTTGTGTCCCTGCAAAAATCGAAAAAAATGAAAATGACCTGAGATTCCCTGCCAAAAATATTCCCGCAATATACATGTAATAGTAGCATAAAACATATATTTTGTATATGAAACACATACATGGCATAAGAAACTGAATAAGGAACCCAAATGCTAACAGAATAAGCGTATATTATGGCAAACAAGTAAAGTCCTGTCAACTCCACTTACTGTGGGTATGTGTTGTCCTGCAAAATCCGATGTTCCCACAAAACATGTCCCACTATGGGCATTGGAAAAGGTGCCAACCATAATGGTCACAAGCAGTAGTGAGAGTACATAGCTGGGTAGCTGTGTTGACATAACAACAGGAAGGAACCAAGATACCTTAAACACAGGCAAACATGTGCATAGCAACATATCCCACACCCAGCAACGCCTCTGTCGATACACTGGATGGCGATGTTGAAGTGTAATATCCAGAAGCAGAACCCATGCATTCAGATGTAATACACAATAGCCTCATTGTAGCATGTAAGTCCCACCCATGTACACCTGTGCACCCAAACCTGCTAGCATCCGTGTGCAGCTATACACCTACACACAATGTGCATACCTGAAATGTGGTAAGATGTTTGTGTTAGGCAGTGCCACGCGGGCAAATACGTACCCCACATGTCACCAACCCACCTCAGGTACAGATATGGAAATGGCTGCATGTGAATGTGTCTGCAGAATGTGTACATCCCGCATGTGGTATGTACCCGCCCAAACCATATAGGTTTGCATACGACACGGTGCACATAACTGTACATATGTGGACAAGTCGGGTTGTTGAACCACCGCATCGATGATTAGCTATGCAGAGAAGTCGAACACATATAGCGGAACACGTGCCTACCAAACAGGACGCCCTAACAGGGTGCTAAAGGCAAAGAAGGGGAAGGTGGGACATCACATGTGGAGAGTAGCGTTGCCGGACGGCCAAATACACACGGTCAAGGTAAAGGACGGAACAACATGCATATGGCCGGATGGATGTTGTTCGAAAAATATATATAGAAACACATATGAAGTGCCAGTTTAGACTCAAAATACTATATAATGCATTGAATTGTAACGTACAATATGGCAGTAGAACTGATCATGCATGTAATTGGTGAAGCTAAGCTGTAGTGTGATGGAATTCTGACCCTGGCAGTAACCAGTACAGCAGGCTAATGTCTCTCAGCATTAATTATCTGCTGGGTGACAGACAAATAAATGTATGTACATGCATAACATCACCCCTTCCCCTGAGGAGGATGGCCTTGTGAGCTCTATCGAAGATAAGAGTACAACTCCTTACCAGAGAGACAAAGCAACGATTAAGAAATGAACTGACTACTGTGTCGAACCAGTCCAGGGTCCTTGAAACAGCTACAATCACAGAAGGACACTGTAATTGACCAGGTGCCTTGCAAGGCTGTGTTATTCTCATGGGAAAACATTTTAAAAGCACGACCTCAGCACCCACGTATGTATAGACTATTGCGGACCATAGTGATGGAAATGCCCTGTGACCGACCACGCCAGTAAGGTGGGCAAAAGCTGATTGTAAACACTATATAAAGAAATTGCTTACTGTATAGAGTCAGACAAAACTCTCACACTTGGACTGTATATTATTTTGCCTGCCTGTGTACACTACTAAAACGCTAGAACCCGAGCCTCCTGTGTTATTGACTGTCACTTAGAAAAGCCTACTGATAACTACAGTGTGGTTTTAACAACTTATTTGACATTGTGATCCTTCTTATCCGGAATTCCCTTGGTAAGCTACAGGTCAGAGTGCATGGGTGGTTAGACATCTGCGCAGGAGAATTTGCCTAAATGGTTCTTCTTGAATGAAAAGACCTCCGACTGAATTGTTGTGTGTAAAGAGGCTGTCTACCGCCTGATCTGTGGCTGAAAAGCGGAAAACTGGATCCCAAGAAGAAAACGTGCAGTCTTAAACAGGAGGCTCAGGTAAGGAGTGTTTGCCTCTTTGTGTCTATTGTAGATCAGGGACCAGACTACATTGTGTTTCTGTTAACAGTCGTGATAGCGGTCAAGACCAATCCAAATAGTGTTAAATCTGGACATAGGTCAGGGGAACACAGAGCAGAGTAAATAGTCATTGTAGACACTACAGTGGATACAGGGAAGGAGATACCACGTGGTACGAGAGAAGGGTACGTAACAGTCGGTAGAGGATATGGGGATTAGTGAACAAACAGATCATGTGATCCGCGCTTGACGGGTGACGTGAAGTATATGCAATCGCAGAGAGCACATAATGTGAGATATTCAGCAAAATGGGGTAATAAATATGACATTGATGGTATATTAGACAAAATATCGTTACTGAAACATTGTAATCTCTGAAAATGTGATGCACATGTTCTAGGGTAACCACCTGTCCCACCCTGTGAGGGACAGTCCCCCTTTGGCCAGTTGTGTCCTGCAAACAAACAGAACAATGGCAAATGTCCTGATATCTCAGGACAAAGATTTCCCAGATATCTTTTCAAATGGTAGCATAAAACAGTAATTTTGTATCTGGAACAACAAAATATCATAATAAACAGAATAAGCAACTGAAATGCTACAAGAATTGGTAGCTCTCCTGGCAAAAAGTGAAATCCTGTCCTATGTACTGGCCGTGGGTATGCTTTTTCCTGGCAAATTACACGCTCAACACTAATGTCCCACATTGTGCATTTGAAAAGGTGGCAGCCCTAAGATGTGCAGGCGACAAAACAGCGACAATTGGGTATCCGCCAAGCACATAGGTGGATTGAGGTAGTGAACCGAAGGGAACAGAACACTACAAATGCGAAAGCATCATACGTACACAGAGAAGATCATAATACAGTAGTAGCGACAGCCCCCCCACCCCCATACCACCTCCGATACCACATCCAGGATATGAAGCGGGAGGGCAGGCTAGTCCCCACATGCTATCCTGTGTCAACAGAGGTATCACAACGACCAAATGTAACAGAAGCTATTGAAACCACATCCCAAACTCGTAACATACCTAGGGACACTCGAGTAAGAAGACAGTCAGTAGAACAGAGTGAGGATATCTGTCAATTAATTGAAGTACCGAACCCTCATGCAGGACAGGAAGGCCAGGACCCAACCCCCGTACTGTATAGACCGTGGACACCAGATGATATCTGTAAAGTCACAGAGGGAATTCCCCATCTACAAAGTAATCGCTATTCACCATGCAATACCCCTGTATCTTCTGATCGGAAAACAAAGGGGGAATGGCGGATGGTACAGGATTTACAAGCTGTAAATCATGTAATAATACCTAGGGTACCGATGGTGCCAGACCCACACACAATATTGAATGCTATGAACACGCCACAGAAGTATCTTACCGTGGTACATACAAGCTATGCTTCCTTTGCAATACCTATACATCCAGATAGTCCGTATTGCTTTGCATTTACATTCAGGGTAACAGATACAGCCATACCCAGCTATCGCAGGGATACTGTGAAAGTACAACGATATTCCCACAGGAGATGGCTAGCTACATTCCGGTGTTTACTCCACCCGGGCCAGTCAAGTTCTACTTTATGTGGATGATATTCTGCTTGCGGCCCCTACCCAGCAGCAATGTATGGAAGATACAATAGCATTATTGAGATATTCAGCAGAACAGGGACATAAATTAAGCAACCATAAATTGCAACTACAGAGAATACAGGTCAAGTACCTGGGATATGTGGTATCCAAGTAGGGTAGAACATTACATGACGATAGGAAGGTAGCAATTTCACAAGCACCCAAGCCAACTACCAAGAAGGGAATGATGTCCTGTCTGGGCCGACTAACATTTGTCAAAGCTGGTTACCAAACAATGCTTTGAATCCGCTGTATTGTCTGCCTTAATCTTTAATACACCTATGGCAGCACAACACATACTACACTGGATTACAGTAGCAGAAATAACTTTCTGCAGACTAAAACGATTGATAGCTTCAACATCTGTATTAGGTCTCCCGAATAATCATAACACATGTTGTCAGACTGTAGATTGTAAGCGGAGATATATGACGCCAGTCTTGATGCAACAGCATGGAAGTAAGCAACGCTACATAGCTTACTACTCATTGCAGTTGGACACTGTGGCATGGTCAGTGCCACATTGTGTACAGGCAGTTGTTGTAGCACCCATGGCAGTACAGGCCCCGGCCTTAATGTTATTATACCACCCTCTCACTGTGAGAATGTCTCATGCAGTTGCGATCATTCTGCTGCAAGAGAAGATAGCATTCCTGACCCGTGCTAGACATTTGTCTTGTTTGACCATACCACTGAGTCAACCTCATATGGTGATTGAACGCTGTACAACATTAAGCCTACCAACGCCACGTCCGACACCTGTGTATGGCACACCACACAGTTGCCTATACGAAATGGATGAAATAACTACACACAGACATGATATATCACTGATATACCCTTAGATGATGCAGAGGTGACAGTTAATGTGTACGGATCATGTAGACAGAGTCCTACAGGAACGAATCAAGTAGGTTATGCAGTAGTTATTGATAATGAGATTGTAGACGCCCAACCCCTGCAGCATAACGTGTCTGCTCAAGCAGCAGAATAGATAGCTTTAACACGTGCTTGTACTGTGGCCTAAAACTGATGTGTGGACATATGTCCCGATAGTCAGTATGTTGTCTGTACAGTGCATGTTTATGAGCAGCAGTGGAAGAATAGGGGAATGATAACATCCACAGGTAAACCGATTAATCATGCGCAATTGATCTTGAATGCATTACATTCCATTCAGTTACCCACTAAAGTAGCTAATTGTAAATGTGCAGGTCATAGAAAGCAACAGGATAACAGTAGGAAAGGTAAGGCATGAGCTCATGCAGCTGCAAAACAAGCAGCCTCACAGTTGGAAAGTGTTTGTTTGAATGAGGAATGACAATCCTCAGACATTTTACATGTAGAAATGTTACAAACAATGCAAACATCAACTACGAAGCAGAAAAGCCGACGTGGGTATGACGAGGAGCAATCCTTGAAGACGGACTGCACATATCCACAGTGAGAAAGCCAATATTAACGACTAATGTATCCAGCTATGCGACATTGTGGAGCCATGGGTAGAGACATGGACCAACAGGGGATGGTACATTTGGTTAACAGAATACCCCTAACATAATGGAATTAGGAACCACATACAAACATCATGAGCAGCGTGTCACATTTGCAGTAGATATCATGCACAGGGAGCATTTAAACCGAAGGGAGTGAGTTTACCTACACCACCATAACCATTCCATACTATTTGTATGGAGTTCATACATCTGAATAAATGTGAAGGGAAGTAATACTGTTTAGTGATTACACATATATATAATCAAAATGGGTAGAAGCATTCCCAACCATGAATCCTGATGCAGCAGCAGTGGCAAAGGTGCCAGTAAAATAAAGTATCCCTAGATCTGGCATACTGTAAAGAAGCTACAGTGACAATAGAACACATTTAGTGAACCAGACAATCACGCAACCTGGGGAATTATTTTGTATTTCCATGAATGTAAATTGCATGTACAACCCACAGTCAGCATGATTGCTGGCGCGGTAAAATGGGATCCCGAGAAATAAGTAGAGGAGGTTGGTGGGTGACACCCAGACGAAGTTACATTTGCTGTCTACCTCTAGCATTGCTGAGCATGACAACAGTTCCAAATGTAAAGTGTTGCACCCACTTCGAAGTAGTATGTGGAATGGCATATCATGTGCCAGAGTGGAAAGCTGTCATGCCTGCAGAGCCGGAGGTCGATGGCTCATTAGCAGGTGACATGAGAGGATTGTTAACCAATAACACTGTTTTTCAGTTAAAGTCTTTACAGATAAAGAGCAAGCGAAGCCGGACGATAGCTGACACCAGTATCCTGTGTGTATGTCACTGTTATCCAAAGAAGATAATTGGCAAGTGGAAAGTGTGAAGGTCTGTACCAGGTACTGTTGGCAACGCCTACTGCAGTAAAGTTTGCAGAGAGGTCGGCCTGGGTCCACCTCACAGTTTTCAAACCGTAAAGGATATCAAGTCTGATTTACATCTTGTAGCTGATATACCATAGAGCCTGAATCACCCGGCAAGACTGTATAACAATACAAAGCAACCCCAAAGACATTTGGTTTACTGTCCTAATGATTATACACCTATTAACCATGTTTGTGTTTACTTTACATTTGCTGGGACCTTACCTGCATATAACTACACGGATACAAATAGTGATACGTGATGAACTGGCCACAGAGTGTCTTCCACACTTCAACAAATACCTAGGCATGACGCTGTGCATGTACAGACTATGAACATTTTAAATTGCTGTGTTTGTACTGCCATACCTACATCATATGGAGGACTTCCGATGTATGGTGTCCCCTTGGGGATACATTGAGACTTGTGAATATTTACACTTTGATACAGGTTCTGTGAGATCACAGGACAAAGTGGCACTGTACTTACCTGTTACACAAAAAGTAATTGTATGTTGTCATAAACATGATACAGTTCAAGTTGGTGGGAGTATTTGTAACATAACTGTGTCTTACAAATGTCATATAACAGCCAAAGATCACAGTACTACTTGTAGCTCCATTCATTATCTGTATTGAAGCTTCATGAGAACAACGTGGAAGGATGTGCAGAAACATCCTGAATTGTATAAACAGTCCTCTGTTATAGACAGGAAGATGTTACATGCAGAGGTAACCCGCATCAGTAGTAAAGTAGAATATTGTTATGTTGTTTGTGGGAAGAAAGCATATCAATGGTTACCTGAGAATTGGTCCGGCAGTTGTTATTTGGGTTATCTGGCTCCAGTCACATGACATACTGCACAATTGCCTCTGGGTACGAAACGAACTATAACACATATAGCTCGAAGAACTGGGAACACAGTCGAGAAACCTACTAATCCAGTGGGTGAAATGGAAGCTGTTCTGACATTCCAGTCTTCTGCAAGAGATAAAGGAATATCGATTCATATGGACTTGAGTGACAGCGTCATAACCTGGGCTGGAACACTCCCAGCTTGTGGAGTAGTGAAATCAATCACGGAACAGAGGAAGTTGTCAAAACCTGTCGGAGGAATGATGAATGTGACTTTCTGCTCTTGAACTTGTGACTGATGAACTGGATGCAATGAGAACTGTTGTGTCACAAAATGTAATAGCGCACGACTGCACCCTGGCGGCGAGAATTGGTACATGCGCGCTTATTAAAGAAGATCGCTGTGTCCAAGTACCACATAAAAAGACCAAAATCAACGCCCACCTAGAGGTAATACAGCAGGTGTCATCCATGGCGGAACCAGGCCCAAACCCACTGACGAACCATTTCCACAAACCATTTGGTGGATGGGGTTCAGTCATACTGAATATCATGATTGCCATTTGTGTTGTTCTGCTCATATTGGGAGCATGTGTCTATTATGGATACTTTGCATGTAAGTATTAGTCAGGGACTCTGTCGACGTATCTGTACCCGAGACTATGTATCAAGACCTGTAGTGGTATTTGTTAATACAAAATGCAATCCTTCTTGAAATGTACAACAAATTACTTGCCTAGTTAAACGTTCCAGAGAGGAAGAGGCTAGGGAATGAAATAATGTTGTATATGTTTCTGGATAGAATAGAAGCAATCAAAGGAGGGAGAATGTTAGCAAAATACATATTTAAACATATATATGACGTGCTACTTTAGAAGCAAATAGTGTATAATGCATATTATTCTATCTTACAATATGGCAGTAGAGCTTATCATGCATGTAATTGCCTGTAGTGTAGCTGCAGTGTGATTGAACCCTGACCCTGGCAGTAACCAGTGCAGCAGGTGTATGTCATTCAGCATTAGTCATCTGCTCGGTTAGAGAATAATAAATGTATGTACAGGTATATCTGTCATCCTTCCACTGAGGAGGATAGGCTTGTGAGCTCTATCTAACACAGAGTACAGCTGCTCACCAGAGAGACAAAGGAACCTAGTAGGAAATGGAGTGACGAATCGGATCTGAACAGTGTTGGAACCGTGACAGAGCAGAATTTACCAAAGTACATTCTAATTGACTATGTGGCTCGCAAGGCTGTGCTATCCTCATGGGAAAACATTTAATAAGCATTACCTTAGCACTGTTGTAGGAATACAATCTTGTGGACTATAGTGATGTAAATGCCCTGTGACTGACCACATCATTAATGTGTGCAAAAGATGATAGTATACACAATGCTCATACAGCTGTAACATGTATAGAGTAAAACAAAAGTCTAAACTTGTACTGCATAGTTCTTTGCCTCCTGCTGCACAGTAGTAAAACGTTATTAATCTCAGCTTCCTGTGTTATTGACTGTCATTTTGAAAAGACGAATGAGTGTTACAGTTTGATTTAAACAACGAATTGACAGATGTGTATGTTCTAGCATGGGAATAGGTCAAGCCAACCATCACAATGTCCATGTGTACCACATACAAACAGCCAGTAACACGCAGTAGTAGTGCATGAAGGCATACACGACTGTGGGAATAGTACAGGACATATGGCACATGCCAAGTGCAGATGCATGACACAAACCCCAGGATGGGTGTCCCTGCAAAGAGGAACATGTGCCAACCACACCTCCCACAGATGTACCGCAATAAAACACATGGCAAACACAAAGATACACTACCGCCCAACACACGACTGCAATGGAGCCTGGTCAGACACCAACATGAAGCATGCACAAACAGGGACTTGTGTAATGGTTGCCTTAACACCCCCATAGGCCAAAGAAGAATAGAAAGAACATATGCATGTAATGTTGTGAAGGATGTGTGGTAGTCCTCAGTATCACAGTGTTAGGGACACAGATACACTGTCATCAACTGTGACATATGTGCACTGTACACAGCATACCTGCATGTAATACAGAGGACAATCATGTGCCACAGAAATATACACTGGAGAAAGAGGATAGGGGATAGACAAGTGTAAATGTGACAAACTATGAATATAGGTTCATAGGTCCATAGGTACAGGGTAGGCCATCGTCCCAGGTTCAGCCATAACACTACACCATAGTTAGGATGACTTTGCCAACCTTCTGTGCTTCAG
Organism: Protopterus annectens; assembly: GCF_019279795.1. Taxonomy (NCBI): domain Eukaryota; kingdom Metazoa; phylum Chordata; order Ceratodontiformes; family Protopteridae; genus Protopterus; species Protopterus annectens. Next base: position 375,256,788 of record NC_056728.1, on the reverse strand, counting down.
ATAAAATACTCATGATATTGCTGTACCTCCGCCAAGCAGTGATAATGATGTAATCCCTGGCCTATACCTGCAATTCTCCATCCAATGGACAACATACCCGCGAACAAGGCTATGAAGGATCTCTGTCTCACATGTACTGTGATGTAGATCCACAGCATTGTGAGTGTCTGGGTGATATATGTGTCACTCAAACACATCCCATTAATGACCGTGACAAGGTTCATGTCACCTGCCCTAGTGGTTCTGAGGGATGCAGATACAGTAGGTGAAGCATACACATGACATATGGGTTGACATGGCCTCGTATGTCAGGCACAGGTCAACACTAAACAGCAGGTATGTGACTTAATGGGGCAGGGGTCCTACAAGTGGGGCAGCATTACACAAAATGATGTCATCCTGCATCTGTACGACAATTAACCTATGAGGGCTTCCCAGCTGCTGTAGGTGTATGGTCAGATACAGTCTGAATGGGGCAATGTAGTAAATCATAGGTGTAACACGTAATGGGTACAAGGAGACAATGACCTAGCCTGATGTAGATGTGAATCCCTGCACAAACAGGTGGGCAATGTAGAAGTCCCACAGAACCGCGATAGCAACGTGTGTTGAATGAATGGTGACCGACAAACTCTGTCCCCTGATCCCTGGTAATCACCCCTGTGCTGAGTGGACAGCCACCTATATGCTGGACAGGGGTGACCTAGTACTTCTCGACAGGTATGATGTTGCATTACTTAGCATTTAGCTGTGGGCCATGTCCCTGACAGCAGATATGCATATCTGGGAGGCCCCTTCAAGGATATCTGTGTCAGATGTCCGTCCCACTATGGCACCTGTTTTGCAGTCATCTACAAACAATGTTGCCCATAACACCCCTGTGTGTGCCTGTACCGTGGAAATGTAGATGTATGACAGGAGTGGACCCACGGAAGGGCCCCATGGGACACCACATGCGACAGGCAGTAGGTCTGACATGCTGCCAGCAAGTATGACCGTGTGGGTTGTGTCACATAGACAGTTTACAACACATTCTGTGATGTACGTGTTCACATCCCAGCCAATGGGTTTATCAACGATACCTGAGGGGGGTAATGTGATGAAGGCCTTTGCCAGGTCGAGGTAGGCTGTATGGACTGCAACACCCCCATCAATGGCCTCAGTGACTGTCCCGAAAATGTCAACCATGCTTTAAAGGCATGAACCGCCCCTGAACAAGACAAACCATGTTGGATGCAAAGTATGTATGTCCCCTATGCATTCATGTACGAGCCGCAGTATGATCCCTCCCCATGTCTTTGCAGATAGGTCTCCTCATGGTAATGGGACAGTAATAACCAGGCTCAGTGGAGGCATTGGCCCTGTGACGTGGGACTAGCGCTGCCATGCGACACAACCTGGGTACCTTACCTGAGGTGAGGCTACAAAGAAATAGCTGTCCTAACTGTGGGTCTAATTCCTCAATGAGATAGTGGAGTACACAGTGGGGTCACCAGCTGGTCTCATGGATGCTATGTCCACTACCCTGGAGAGAGCATGTCCCACCTGTGTGTCACAGAACATTTGGTGACCACAAACCGCTGGTACAGACATCTCCTCATGTGTGGGGGAGGGTGGAGATGTCCTCACTGGACTTGTCAGCCTGTATGTTGGCAATGTGTGTATGTTGAGTAAACTCCACCTCTTTGTGAACCCAGTCAGAGCATATGTGGGAGTGACCTCCCAGGTGTTGAGCATAGCAACTGAAGGTGGTATGATTGTCAGCCAGGTCCATGTAGGTATATCTGTGGAATGTGCCCTGACCATGGCATGACAGTGTGTAACTCTACACATATGATGACCAAGGGTGTCATACCTCACAAGGTGTCTGCTCCACCTTGTAGTAGCCACCTCCTCGTGTTGTACATCCTGTGTATGGCTGGGGTACACCACACTGGATGCTTGGCATTGGTACAATGAACCACAGTTGGGTAAGTGAATGCCTGGTTCATGCAGTCCTGTAGGTACTGGTAGATGGCAAATGTGATTGATGCAGTGGCTGCAGTACTGTCGACCACTGGCTCAGGGTCCTTAAAGGAGACCACAGTAGTGTGCAGAATTGTGTAGTCTGCCTCTGAGCAAGCAATGTGTATGGTAACTGGCAACACTCACAGCAACGGATGCCAATAGCAGAAGCCAATGTCCAAATAACATAGATTAACTTCTGCATGACAATATGTCTTATCATACATGTATTGACACGGTGTCTGCTAATTACAATTGCAAATGGCCGGTAAGACTGGCCTAAAGTTCCCGTGATTTACACAGTCTGGAGGTGTTGTTCCGATAATAAAGTGGCAATACCTCCCAATCGTGACCTCTGGGTATTAAAGTGGTTGTTAACCTGCAACATTGGATGTACACCATTGGGTTCTGTTGTCGGAAAACATGGTTCCTGTACCACTACACAGTATGGGTAGTCAAGCAGACATCCGCGATTGTTGAACACACAGCATCAGTGAAACCCACTGCTCACAAGGACACAGTCCGACAAGCTCTACACTTTACATATGCACAGTGGTGTCCATTGTAGGACCCAAAATTGTCTAAAGACAAGAATGATGCCTTATTTCAACGCCACGGAACTCATTGTCGCCACAGGTACACATATGCACCGCAAGCTGTTTAATGTTGATGATAGCTGTCCATGAAATGCAGCACAGATGCACAGAAATACCCAGGGTACCGGTCCATAGAACTGCGCCCACATCACAGTCCCGCACACATGAAGGATGTGTAATGGGTACTGTCGATTGTTGCAGTCAAGGGATTCTGGGTATGTAGACTCTGGGCTCGGTGTTGTTTCGCAGGCAATCCTTTGTCCCGCCCCGGGAGGGATGTGCGTAGCACCTGCCTTACTCTCCGCTAATAATGCAAACCATCCACCGGAGAATGCTAAATGCAGGTGTGAAATGTGTACAGCCCTATACTAGTGTCCAGTAGGCAATTGTCATGGATGGACAACCGTATGGCCAAGATGGCACCCACAACTGCAAACCCGGGAAATTACACAGCCGCTGTAAGGCATAACACAGGAAATACACATAGGGACTACAGTTGACATTCCACATACAAAGTCGGACCGCCGTGCCAACACCGGCGCATACAGCACTCAATCTGCCAGCAACAGAATGAGGAGCACCCGCTACCATACAGCGGAACAGATGTGCGACCTGTGGAACACATACTAATGGCACACCCACAACGCCAAGTAGGATGTGTAAACTATGGCATTCCCACCTATGAAGACAACATGGTTAAATGAATACATAGGTGATCAACATGTTCCGTGGTGTTATGTTGAAAATACAGTGACGGATATGTCCCATTGGGATGTCTGAGGTTTATATGAAGCAGTTGCTAACCAGCATCTTTGGATGTATGACATTTGTTCACAGTACTAAATCACCTGGTTACGTAGCACCATGTAGAATGGGTAGTCAAACAGACATCCGCGATTGGGGAACATACACCAGCAGTGAAAAGCACTGGCCAGGTGGACACAGTCCAGCAACATCTAACCTGACATATGCACATTGGTGTCCATTGTAGGACCCAAAATTCCATTCATTGAATGCCTGCTAGCTTCCTGCATTACCCACGGAACTCATTGTCGCCACCACGCCACAGGTACACATATGCACCGCAAGCGTGTTCAATGTTGATGATAGCTGTCCATGAAATGCAGCACATATGCACAGAAATACCCAGGGTACCGGTCCATAGATCTGCGCCCATATCACAGTCCCGCACACATGAAGGATGTGTAATGGGTACTGTCGACTGTTGCAGTCAAGGGAGTCTGGGTATGTAGAATCTGGCCTCGTGTTGTTTCGCAGGCAATCCTTTGTCCCGCCGCGGGAGGGATGTGCGTAGCACCTGCCTTACTCTCCGCTAATAATGCAAACCATCTACCGGAGAATGCTAAATGCAGGTGTGAAATGTGTACAGGCCTATACTAGTGTCCAGTAGGCAATTCTCATGGATGGACAAGCCGCATTTACCAAGATGGCACCCACAACTGTAAACCCGTGGAACTACACAGCCGCTGTAAGGCATAACACAGCAAATATACATAGGGACTACGGTTGACATTCCCCATACAAAGTTGGACCGCCATGCAAACACCGGCGCATACAGCACTCAATCTGCCAGCAACACAATGGGGAGCACTCGCTACCATACTGTGGAACAGATGGGCGACCTGTGCAACACAAAGTAATGGCACACCAACAACGCCAACTGGGATATGTAAACTATGGCATGCTCCCACCTATGAAGAAAACATGCTTCAATGAAGACATAGGGATCTACATGTTCCGTGGTGTTATGTTGAAATTACAGTGACGGATATGTCCTATTGGGACGCCTGAGTTTTATTTGAAGCAGTTGCTAACCTGCATCTTTGGATGTACACCATCTGTTCACAGCTGTAAATCACCTGGTTACGTAGCACCACGAAGAATGGGTAGTCAAACAGACATCCGCGATTGGGGAACATACAGCAGCAGTCAAAAGCACTGGCCAGTTGGACACAGTCCAGCAACATCTAACTTTACATATGCACATTGGTGTCCATTGAAGGACCCTAAAATACCTTTTCACATAACTCACTCCAGACGCTTAACAACAGACGATGCTATAGCCGTGGCTACGCACAGTTAGACATATGCACCACCAGCGTGTTTAAGGTTGATGACAAGTGTTCATGAAACGCAGGACATATGAACAGAAATACCCAGATCGACGTGTCCATACATAAAGGCCCACATCCCAGTCCCGCACGCATGAAGGATGTGTAATGGGTACTGTCGAGGGTTGCAGCCATGGGATCTTGGGTATGCAGAAATGGGGCTTTGTGTTGTCTGGCAGATAATCCGTTGTCCTGCCCCGTGGGAGGGATGTGTGCATAGTACCTGCCTTACTCACCACTACTAATGCAAAGCATCCACCGTAGAATGCTAAATGCTGGTGTGAAATGTGTACAGCCCTATACCAGTGTCCAGTAGGCAATTCACATGGATGGACAAGCGATGACCAAGATGGCACCCATAACTGCAAACCCGGTGGAATTACACTGCCGCAGTAAGGCATTACACAGGTAATACACATAGGGACTACACCTGACATTCCCCATACAAAAAACACAGACAACCAGCTGAAGAAGTCCAAAGCAAAGACGAGGTACTGTAGACACGCCAGCACCACCAGAGCCCACCAGGAATTAAATGCAGTCACCATAGTTTATTGAAGCTCTTTCGCCTGCTTCATAAGCAGACTTATTCAGAATACATACAATGCAGTCCAACCTACTACATTTAAAACCCTTAATTGGTCATTAAATTAGATGTGCTAAGTATTAATTAAATGCCTTAAAGGCAAACAAGCAAACAAACTTTACTTGGGTTACAGATTCCACACAGTGAGTACATCAGACATTGCTTCAAAGGTACATTCTTCATAGAAAAATAGAAATATATGTATATATATGAAAGAAGAACCAACATAATGTTTTCCAAATGTCTGACTGTTTAAGCTACATATATATGTTCTACGGATTGTGCCAATATATTAAAAGAACTACAGACACCTAGTAATATAAATGAACCATAATATATAGAGATAAACCGTAATGATTATGACTAATGTAAAATAGACCAACGAAATGTAAAGATTCACAATGTGGTAAAGTAAATATTCATTTAGAAGGTTAGTTAAAGAAATCAATTCAGACATCCTTGTCAAAATACTAACACAAGGCCAGCGAGGTGCTTGGCCTCACATGTACTGGGATGTTGTTCCACAGCATAGTGAGTGTCTGGGTGATGAATCTGTCCCACCAGCACGTTCTATTAATGACAGTGTGAAGGTGTACGTCACCTGCCCTTGTGGTTCTGAGGGATCTAAATTCTTTAGGTGAAGCATAGTCATCAGATCTGGGTTCGACATGGCCTTGTATGCCAGGCACAGGTCACCTCTGGGCAAGTGGTATGCGACTGTATACAGCTGGAATTCTTTCAATCGGTCAGCATAACACATATTCCTGAGACCCTGCATCTGTTTGTCGATGAACTGTTGGGGCCTGTCCAGCTGCTGCAGGTGTCGGGTCAGATACATTCTGAATGGGGCATTGTACCCAATCATAGGTCTAATGAGTGATGAGTACAAGGGGACAATGACCTCCCCTGATCTAGATGTGAATCCCTTCATGATGATGTGGGCAATGTT